>NC_134830.1:7021987-7083852 GCF_004210375.1 Tachypleus tridentatus | reverse complement strand
GTATTTCTTTCTTTACTGAATACTTTTATTTTTTTTATTATTTCTTTTCTTTATTGAATACTCTCATGCATTTCTTTCTTTACTGAACACTCTCATGTATTTCTTTCTTTACTGAATACTCTAATGTATTTCTTTTCTTTACTGAACACTCTCATGCATTTTTCTCTTTACTGACCCCTCTCATGTATTTCTTTCTCTACTGAATACTCATGTATGTATTTCTTTCTGATTACTGAACACCTCATGTATTTCTTTCACTGAATACTCTCATGCATTTCTTTTCTTTACTGAATACTCTCATGTATTTCTTTCAGTACTGAACACTCTCATGTATTTCTTTCTTTACTGAATACTCTCATGTATTTCTTTCTTTATTGAATACTCTAATGTACACTCCTCATGTATTTCTTTCTTTACTGAATACTCCTCATGTATTTTTCTTTCTTACTCTCATTCATTTCTTTCTTTTACTGAATACTCTCATGTATTTTTTCTCTGAACTGAATGTACTCTCATGTATTCTATTCTTTACTGAATACACTCTCATGTATTTTCTTTCTTTCTTTTGTACTGAATACTCTCATTTCTTTCTTTACGTATTTTTTTTTTTCTTTACTGAAGACTCTCATGTATTTCTTTTCTCTACTGTATTCTTTCTTTACAATACTCTCATGTATTTCTTTTCTTTTTATCTGAATACTCTCATGTATTTCTTTCTTTACTGAATACTCTCATTATTTTTTTTTTTTACTGAACACTCTTCATGTATTATTTCTTTTTACTGAATACTCTCATGCATTTCTTTTCTTTACTGAACATGTATTTCTCATATGTATTTTTTCTTTACTGAATACTCATCTTTCAGAATGTATTTTTTTCTCTCTACTGAATACTCTTATGTATTTCTCTCATGTATTTCACTGAATACTCTATGTCTCTATTTATTTATTTTTCTCCACTGAATATTCTCATGTATTCATTTCTCCACTGAATACTCTCTCATGTACTCTTTTTTTTCTTTACTGAATACTCTCATGTATTTTTTCTTTACTAAACCCTCTCATGTATTTCTTTTGTTTACTGAATACTCTCTTTCTTTATTTCTTATTTCTCTCTTTACTGAACACTCTCATGTATTTTTTCTTTACTGAATACTCTCATGTATTTTTTCTTTTTGAATCACCTCATGTATTTCTTTCTTTACTGAACACTCTCATGCATTTCTTTTTTTACTGAACACTCTCATGTATTTTTTTCTTTTACTGAATACTCCCATGTATTTTTTTCTCTACTGAATACTCTTATGTATTTCTTTCTTCACTGAATAGTCTCATTTATTTATTTCTCCACTGAATATTCTCATGTATTCATTTCTCCACTGAATACTCTCATGTATTTTTTCTCTTACTGAATCTCTCATGTATTTCTTTTCTTTACTAAACCCTCTCATGTATTTCTTTTCTTTATACTTTCTTTTTCTTGAATATCTTTTCTCTCTCATATTCCTCTTGTATTTTTTCTTTACTGAATACTCTCATTTATTTATTTCTTTACCTAATACTCTCATGTATTTTTTCTTTACTGAACACTCTCTTGTATTTCTTTCTTTACCGAAAACTCTCATGTATTTCTTTCTCTACTGAACACTCTAATGTATTTCTTTATTTCCTGAATTCTCTCATGTATTTCTTTTCTTTATTGTATACTCTCATGCATTTCTTTTCTTTACACTCTCATGTATATTTTCTTTTCTGAATACTCTCATATTTCTTTTTCTCTAATGATTACTCTCATGTATTTTTTTTTCTCCACTGAATACTCTGAATAGTTTTTTTCTTTTACTGAACTAATCTCATGTATTTCTTCTTTTCCTGAATACTCTCATGTATTTCTTTCTCTCATTTCTGAACATTCTCATATATTTCTTTCTTTACTGAATAACTCTCATGTACTCTCATGTATTTTTTTTTTCTTCACTAAAACTCTCATGTATTTCTTTTCTTTACTGAATACCCTCATGTATTTCTTTCTCTACTGAATATTTCCATGTATTTTTTTCTCTTACTGAATACTCTCATGTATATTTTCTTTATTGAATACTCTCATGTATTTCTTTCTTTACTGAACACTCTGTATTTCTTTCTTTACTGAATACTCTCATGTATTTCTTTTATTTATTGAATACTCTCATGTATTTCTTTCTTTACTCAATACTCTCATGTATTTCTTTCTTTACTCAACACTCTTATGTATTTCTTTTGTTTATTGAATACTCTCATGTATTTTTTTTTTTCTGCTTTACATTCTCATGTATTTTTCTTCTTTACGGAATACCCTCATATATTTCTTTCTCTACTATTCAGTGAATACTCTCATGTATTTTTTTCTCTACTGAATACTCTCATGTATTTTTTCTTAAATGAAAACTCTCACGTATTTCTTTTTCTTTACTGAACACTCTCATGTATTTCTTTCTTTACTGAACACTCTCATGTATATTTTTTCTTTACTGAATACTCTCATGTATTTCTTTCTCTACTGAATACTCTCATTATTTACTTCTCCACTGAATACTCTCATGTATTTCTTTCTCTACTGAATACTCTCATGTATTTCTTTTCTTCACTGAATACTCTCATTTATTTATTTCTCCACTGAATATTCTCATGTATTCATTTCTCCACTGAATACTCTCATGTATTTTTCTCTACTGAATCCCTCATGTATTTTTTTCTTACTTAAACACTCTCATGTATTTCTTTTTTGTTTACTGAATACTCTCATGTATTTCTTTCTCTCCTGAATACTCTCATGTATTTTTTTTTTACTGAATACTCTCATTTATTTATTTCTTTACTTAATACTCACATGTATTTTCTTTCTTTACTCAGTAGTTTGGTTTATTTGTTACTTCTCTGAATATTCTCATGTATTTCTTTTTTTACTGAATATTCACTTGAATTTGTTTCATCACTGAATGCATTTAAGTATTTATTTCTTCAGATCCACGTTCCAAGCCCATGAATATACGCTACAAAGACATTTGCGAATGTTTTATAAAAGCGACTGCTTACAATGTTATATTGCTAACTTTGGCTACCTAGGCGGTGTGTTTTTTAGTAATTTTCACCTACTTCTGTCCAACTGAGTGCATTTCATATGTTTAACGTCTGTATCACCTAACGTGTCTCTTTGGTTTAAGTTAGCGTATACGATATTCCATTCTGTAAGTCACTGATGTTTTACCCTGAATATAATGTATTCTCTGGGAACTGAGATACAACATATAATTAGTCTGTTCAGAATTTTGCGAGATTAAAAATAAATCGATTTGTTTCTCAGCATTTTAATGCTGTTTCTATAAGGTTATATTTTTTTTGTTGTTTTCTTAATTCAATTTTTACCTTGCTATATCATACAAATCTCACAATTACGACACAGAATTGGCATCTTACGTATGCAGGTTTCGTGTATCTCTGTAACTCAGAAAATTGAGTAAATTTCTGATCCATAAGACTCAATAGAGGAAGAATCGGTTGTTTCTTACTGTGTACTTATTCAATTTTCCTTTAACCTTTAAAAGGAACGACAGGATTTCTTGTGGAAGGAAGCAAACCCTAATTAAATCAGAGCTGTAAGTTATTTTCTTTGAAAGTGAAAATGCATATATATCACTCTATAATGGAACTGAGTATTTCTTTCTTTACTGAATACTTTTATGTATTTCTTTCTTTATTGAATACTCTCATGCATTTCTTTCTTTTCTGAACACTCTCATGTATTTCTTTCTTTACTGAATACTCTAATGTATTTCTTTCTTTTACTGAACATTCTCATGCATTTCGTTCTTTACTGTCTCCTCTCTTGTATTTCTTTCTCTACTGAATACTCTCATGTATTTCTTTCTTTACTGAATACCCTCAGGTATTTCTTTCTTTACTGAATACTCTCATTATTTCTTTCTTTACTGAATACTCTCATGTATTTCTTTTGTTTACTTTCAGTACTGAACACTCTCATGTATTTTATTCTTTACTGAACACTCTCATGTATTTCTTTGTTTACTGAATACTCTCATTTATTTATTTTTTCTGTAATACTCTCATGTATTTCTTTCTTTACTGAATACTCTCTTACATTCATTTTCTTTCTTTACTGAATACTCTCATGTATTTTTTTTACTCTCAGAACTGAACACTCTCATGTATTCTATTCTTTACTGAACACTCTCATGTATTTCTTTCTTTACTGAAAACTCTCATGTATTTTTTTTCTTTACTGAATACTCTCATGTATTTCTTTCTTTACTGAATACTCTCATGTATTTCTTTCTTTACTGTGAATACTCTCATGTATTTCTTTTCTTTACTGAATACTCTCATGTATTTTTTCTTTACTGAACACGCTTATGTATTTTTTTCTTTACTGAATACTCCTATGTATTTTTTCTTCTACTGAATACTCTGAACATGTATTTCTCTCTTCACTGAATAGTCTCATTTATTTATTTCTCCACTGAATATTCTCATGTATTCATTTCTCCACTGAATACTCTCATGTATTTCTTTCTCTACTGAATCTCTCATGTATTTTTTCTTACTGAAACCCCTCTCATGTATTTCTTTGTTTACTGAATACTCTCTTGTATTTCTTTCTCTCCTGAATACTCTCATGTATTTCTTTCTTTACTGAATACTCTCATGTATTTTTTTCTTTACTGAACACTTTCATGTATTTCTTTCTTTACTGAACACTCTCATGTATTTCTTTCTTTACTGAACACTCTTATGTATTTCTTCTTTACTGAATACTCCTATGTATTTTTTTTTTCTCTATTGAATACTCTTATGTATTTCTTTCTTCACTGAATAGTCTCATTTATTTATTTCTCCACTGAATATTCTCATGTATTCATTTCTCCACTGAATACTCTAATGTAGTTTTTATCTACTGAATCTCTCATGTATTTTTTTCTTACTAAACCCTCTCATGTATTTTTTTCTTTACTGAATACTCTCTTGTATTTCTTTCTCTCCTGAATACTCTCATGTATTTTTTTTCTTTACTCAATACTCTCATTTATTTATTTCTTTACCTAATACTCTCATGTATTTTTTTTCTTTACTGAACACTCTCATGTATTTCTTTTTTACCGAAAACTCTCATGTATTTCTTTCTCTACTGAACACTATAATGTATTTCTTTATTTCCTAAATACTCTCATGTATTTCTTTTTTCTTTATTGTATACTCTCATGCATTTCTTTTCTTTCTCTCTCATGTATATTTTCTTTTCGGAAATACCCTCATATATTTCTTTCTCTAATGATTACTCTCATGTTGATTTTTTCTCCACTGAATACTCTGAATAGTTTCTTTCTTTACTGAATAATCTCATGTATTTCTTTTCTTTCCTGAATACTCTCATGTATTTCTTTTTTTCTGAATTTCTGAACATTCTCATATATATTTCTTTCTTTACTGAACACTCTCATGCATTTTTTTTTTAATGAACACTTCACTAAAACTCTCATGCTTATTTTCTATACTGAATACCCTCATATATTTCTTTTCTCTACTGAATATTTCCATGTATTTTTTTCTCTACTGAATACTCTCATGTATATTTTTTCTTTATTGAATACTCTCTTTCTCTACTGTATTTCTTTCTTTACTTAACACTCTCATGTATTTCTTTCTTTACTGAATACTCTCATGTATTTCTTTGATTACTCTCAATTTTCTCATGTATTTCTTTCTTTTTTTTCTCTAACTCAATACTCTCATGTATTTCTTTTTCTTTTCCTGTACTCAACACTCTTATGTATTTCTTTGTTTATTGAAAACTCTCATGCATTTTTTTTTTCTTTACATTCTCATGTATATTTTCTTTACTGAATACCCTCATATATTTCTTTCTCTACTATTCAGTGAATACTCCCATGTATTTTTTTTTTTCTCTCCTGAATACTCTCATGTATTTCTTTCTTAAATGAAAACTCTCATGTACTTCTTTCTTTACTGAACACTCTCATTTATATTTTCTTTACTGAATACCCTCATATATTTCTTTCTCTACTGAATACTCAATCAATTATTTACTTCTCCACTGAATACTCTCATGAATTTCTTTCTCTACTGAATACTCTCATGTATTTCTTTCTTTACTGAATTGTCACATGTATTTCTTTCTCTACTGAATACTCTGATGTATTTCTTTCTCCACTGAATACTCTAATGTATTTCTTTCTTTACTGAACTCTCTCATGTATTTCTTTCTTCACTGAATACTCTCATGTATTTCTTTCTTTTTTACTGAACTCTCTCATGGATTTTTTTCTTTACTGAATACTCTCATGTATTTTTTCTTTACTGAATACTCTCATGTATTCCTTTCTTTACTGAACACTCTTATGTATTTTATTTTCACTGAATACTCCCATGTATTTTTTTCTCTACTGAATACTCTTATGTATTTCTTTTTCACTGAATAGTCTCATTTATTTATTTCTCCACTGAATACTCTCATGTATTCATTTCTTTACTGATTACTCTCATGTATTTTTTCTTTACTGAATCTCTCATGTATTTTTATTTTTTTCTTTACTGAACACTCTCATGTATTTTTTGTTTACTGAATACTCTCATGTATTTTTTTCTCTACTGAATACTCTCATGTATTTTTTTTCTTTACTGAATACTCTCATTTATTTCTTTCTTTACTCAATACTCTCACGTTTTTTCTTTCTTTACTCAGTAGTTTGGTTTATTTGTTACTTCTCTGAATACTCACATGTATTTCTTTTTTTACTGAATATTCACTTGAATTTGTTTCATCACTGAATGCATTTAAGTATTTATTTCTTCAGATCCACGTTCGAAGCCCATGAATATACGCCACAAAGACATTTGCGAATGTTTTATAAAAGCGACAGCTTACAATGTTATATTGCTAACTCTGGCTACCTAGGCGGTGGGTGTTTTTAGTAATTTTACCTACTCTGTCCAACTGAGTTCATTTCATATGTTTAACGTCTGTATCACCTAACGTGTCTCTTTGGTTTAAGTTAGCGTATACGATATTCCATTCTGTAAGTCACTGATGTTTTACCCTTATAATGTATTCTCTGGGGAAAAGAGATACAACATATTAATGATAGTCTGTTCAGAATTTTGGGAGATTAAAATAAATCGAGTTGTTTTTCAGCGCATTTTAATGCTGTTTTTATAAGATTATATTTTTTTGTTGTTTTCTTAATTCAATTTTTACCTTGTCTATATCATACAAATCTCAAAATTACGACACAGAATTGCCATCTTACGTATGCAGGTTTCGTGTATATCTGTAACTCAGAAAATTGAGTAAATTTCTGATCCATAAGACAACAATAGAGGAAAGAATCGGTTATTTCTTACTGTGTTTTATTCAATTTTCCTTTTAACCTACAAAGGGAACGACAGGATTATGTGGAAGGAAGCAAACCCCAATTAAATCAGAGCTGTAAGTTATTTTCTTTGAAAAGTAAAAATGCATATATCACACTATAATGGAACTGAGTATTTCTTTCTTTACTGAATACTCTTACGTATTTCTTTCTTTATTGAATACTCTCATGCATTTCTTTCTTTTCTGAACTCTCTCATGTATTTCTTTCTTTACTGAATACTCTAATGTATTTCTTTCTTTACTGAACATTCTGATGCATTTCGTTCTTTACTGACTCCTCTCTTGTCTTTCTTTCTTTACTAAATACTCTCATGTATTTCTTTCAGAACTGAACACTCTCATGTATTTTTTTCTTTACTGAACACTCTCATGTATTTTTTTCTCTACTGAATACTCTCATTCGTTTCTTTCTTTACTGAATACTTTCATTTATTTCTTTTTTTACTCAATACTCTCACGTTTTTCTTTCTTTACTCAGTAGTTTGGTTTATTTGTTACTTCTCTGAATACTCACATGTATTTCTTTTTTTTTACTGAATATTCACTTGAATTTGTTTCATCACTGAATGCATTTAAGTATTTATTTCTTCAGATCCACGTTCGAAGCCCATGAATATACGCCACAAAGACATTTGCGAATGTTTTATAAAAGCGACAGCTTACAATGTTATATTGCTAACTCTGGCTACCTAGGCGGTGGGTGTTATTTAGTAATTTTTACCTACTCTGTCCAACTGAGTTCTTTTCATGTGTTTAACGTCTGTATCACCTAACGTGTCTCTTTGGTTTAAGTTAGCGTATACGATATTCCATTCTGTAAGTCACTGATGTTTTACCCTTATAATGTATTCTCTGGGGAAAAGAGATACAACATATTAATGATAGTCTGTTCAGAATTTTGGGAGATTAAAAATAAATCGAGTTGTTTTTCAGCGCATTTTAATGCTGTTTTTATAAGATTATATGTTTTTTGTTGTTTTCTTAATTCAATTTTTACCTTGTCTATATCATACAAATCTCAAAATTACGACACAGAATTGCCATCTTACGTATGCAGGTTTCGTGTATATCTGTAACTCAGAAAATAGAGTAAATTTCTGATCCATAAGACAACAATAGAGAAAGAATCGGTTATTTCTTACTGTGTTTTATTCAATTTTCCTTTTAACCTACAAAGAGAACGACAGGATTATGTGGAAGGAAGCAAACCCCAATTCAATCAGAGCTGTAAGTTATTTTCTTTGAAAAGTAAAAATGCATATATCACACTATAATGGAACTGAGTATTTCTTTCTTTACTGAATACTCTTACGTATTTCTTTCTTTATTGAATACTCTCATGCATTTCTTTCTTTTCTGAACACTCTCATGTATTTCTTTCTTTACTGAATACTCTAATGTATTTCTTTCTTTACTGAACATTCTCTGCATTTCGTTTCTTTACTGACTCCTCTCTTGTCTTTTCTTTCTTTACTAAATACTCTCATGTATTTCTTTCAGAACTGAACACTTACTGAATACTCTCATGTATTTCTTTCTCTACTGAATACTCTCATGTATTTCTTTCTCTACTGAATACTCTCATGTATTTTTTCTTTCTGAATACTTTCATGTATTTCTTTCTTTTGCATTTCTGTTTTTTTTTCTTTACTGAATACTCTCATGTATTTCTTTCTTTACTGAACTCTCTCATGTATTTCTTTCTTTTGACTGAATACTTTACTGAATACTCTCATGTATTTTTTCTTTACTGAACACTCTCATGTATTCCTTTCTTTACTGAACACTCTCATGCATTTCTTTTTTTACTGAACACGCTTATGTATTTTTCTTTACTGAATACTCCCATGTATTTTTTTCTCTACTGAATATTCTTATGTATTTCTTTCTTCACTGAATAGTCTCATTTATTTATTTCTCCACTGAATACTCTCATGTATTTTTTCTCTACTGAATGTCTCATGTATTTTTCTTACTTTTTTTTCTTACTAAACCCTCTCATGTACTTTTTTTACTGAATACTCTCTTGTATTTCTTTCTCTCCTGAATACTCTCATGTATTTTTCTTTACTCAATACTCTCATTTATTTATTTCTTTACTTAATACTCTCATGTATTTTTTTCTTTACTGAATACTCTCATTCGTTTCTTTCTTTACTGAATACTTTCATGTATTTCTTTTTTTACTAAATACTCTCACGTATTTTCTTTCTTTACTGAATTCTCTCACGTATTTTCTTTCTTTGCTCATTAGTTTAGTTTATTTGTTACTTCTCTGAATACTCTCATGTATTTCTTTCTTTACTGAATACTCTCATTCGTTTCTTTCTTTACTGAATACTTTCATTTATTTCTTTTTTTACTAAATACTCTCACGTTTTTTCTTTCTTTACTCAGTAGTTTAGTTTATTTGTTACTTCTCTGAATACTCTCATGTATTTCTTTTTTTACTGAATATTCACTTGAATTTGTTTCATCACTGAATGCATTTAAGTATTTATTTCTTCAGATCCACGTTCCAAGTCCATGAATATACGCCACAAAGACATTTGCGAATGTTTTATAAAAGCGACAGCTTACAATGTTATATTGCTAACTCTGGCTACCTAGGCGGTGGGTGTTATTTAGTAATTTTTACCTACTCTGTCCAACTGAGTGCTTTTCATGTGTTTAACGTCTGTATCACCTAACGTGTCTCTTTGGTTTAAGTTAGCGTATACGATATTCCATTCTGTCAGTTACTGATGTTTTACCCTTATAATGTATTCTCTGGGGAAAAGAGATACAACATATTAATGATAGTCTGTTTAGAATTTTGCGAGATTAAAATAAATCGGGTTGTTTTTCAGCGCATTTTAATGCTGTTTCTATAAGATTATATGTTTTTTGTTGTTTTCTTTATTCAATTTTTACCTTGTCTATATCATACAAATCTCAAAATTACGACACAGAATTGCCATCTTACGTATGCAGGTTTCGTGTATCTCTGTAACTCAGAAAATAGAGTAAATTTCTGATCCATAAGACAACAATGGAGAAAGAATCGGTTGTTTCTTACAGTGTTTTATTCAATTTCCCTTTTAACCTACAAAGGGAACGACAGGATTATGGGGAAGGAAGCAAACCCTAATTAAATCAGAGCTGTAAGTTATTTTCTTTGAAAAGTGAAAATGCATATATCACTCTATAATGGAACTTTTGCTTATGTGATATTGGTAAAACATCTTTATTACGCGATGTGCAAACCCGACTTCGCGAAAGATTTATCCTCTGTGCATGTAGATTTGCAATAGGGGTCACGATTTTCCTATTTTGTCTCCGTTTCCTGTCACGAATAACTTTATTTTTCTCCATTCTCAGGGTGCAGATGTGACTTTATGAATACGTCACATGCGTGTTTAATGCACTTGCACCATCTGTATATATTATAGTACTGTCTGTTGTAACTACTTTGCATGGTGTAGATGGATCTTCACCAAACTTGGTATGTAGGCTCATTAGGTCCATGGGGAAATACACACAAATTTTCAATTTTTTTATTTTGTGGTTTTATGGGTGTTTTGCGAATTTTGTTGTTTTTTTACAACTACTTCGCCCATGTTGATAGATGTTCACCAAATTTGGCATGAATATTTGTTGGGCACATCACAAGATACATTCAGTTTTACGGTTTCGCATTTTGTGTTTTGTTGTTTTTATGGGTGTTTTTTTTCTTCAAAATTATATATATAAAAAAACAATTTTTCATGTTCTAAGATAACATTTTATTAACCATTAATTTACGTAACTTCCATCCAGGGTATTGGTATCCCAGCTAGTCTTGTTAATAAATTATAGTTTGTTTGTATTTTTATTTGTGGAAAGGTAGATAAAATAGTAGACAGTTAAGCTGCTTAGCCTACTCTGGCTCAATGTCTAATTGGTTCGTACGAATAATATTAAAGTTTCTTTCCTTCAATCCCCTTATGTTCTAGAACCTCACGTAACAACAACGTCTCGTAAACTGACGATATTAGTATCCAAGAGGTTTTAGCCCCTTTTACTTCACTATATCGTAACCTAAATTAATTTAGCAGTTCAAGAAGTTTATATCATTTAATCGAATCATTTTTTACTGTTATACAGCTGACCAAATGTTTGGTGTTTGTATATATGTATATATTATGATATATATACGTTGAAGTAAAACAGACACAAAAACTACACGCACTTCACCATCATAATAGTTCTAGTGATATTTTTTTTTAGTTTGTTGACCTTAGCTGTTCTGATAAACCATGAACAGGCGAAACTACAGACCACAGCAGAGGATACAATCAATCAAAGAATGTATTGGGCCTCTACGTCACAGATGCTGTTGTAAATATCACCTTGGTGAAAACAAAAGTAAAATTATTAACAAATATATGAATATATTTGTGTTATTTCTAATATATCGTGTGAGAAACGAAGATTTCTCACGTATTCCCTTTGGGAATATTTTAATTACTTCAACATTTCCGGAAATATCCAACATCTCTAACAAAGTTTAACAACATTCAGGATTATTTTTAAATATATTAATATTTCTCTTCGACTCCTTATTACTTCGAGAATTGAGATGATTTCAATTGACTCTGAGTCATAGGCAAAGGTGGTTACACCTAATCATTCGGTTATGTATGGTAAGTTAGAATCGCTTATATTAATAAAGCAATAATAGCTTCTAATTGTCAAATTTCACAACCATGTAAACAGTCCTGTGTAATCTGTGTGGAGGTTTAGATACTGTTAGAGAACTTTGTCACACTACAACGTAACAGACCTATACACACTATATGGAAGTTAATATAAGGCTAGAGAACTGTTTCTTACAACAATGTAAGTAATCATGTATAAATTATATGGAGGTTAAAGTAATGCCACAAAACCTTCTCTTACAGCAATGTAAGAATCATATGCAAACAAAAATCATATACTAAACTTAGTAATTTAACACCTATTCATTCATAAAGTGTATTTAGGTACAACGTGGTTATAAAATGTGTCATTTTATTGTATTTTATTTTGTTTCATTAAGTAACAAATTATTATTTTGTTGACAAATCTGTTTCTTCCAGTTGGACAGTTTGTGTTTGTGTTATAAGAATGTCAAACAATGGTATCAGATGCGGCTCAAGTTCACGCCTTTTCACGTCTGTGTGGTAGAACTACTTTCATCAGCAACACACATTTTACCCATTTTAATTACGTCATTTATCGTTATTCAACATTATTGGACATCAGTAGAGCTTACGTAATATATTCAAATGAAGTTAAAAGTACCGTATCAGTTGAAGCTGTGACCCCTTCCTTGAGACAACGTATGAGACATCCATTAAAATATAAACTTATTATCAACAGAAGGTTCATTTTAATAGTTTCAGAGCACATTTAGAGACTGTTCGTAGCGTTATCTTTTCATTAATATCTGTAATTACGTTAGCTGCATGAGACTTTAATGGGAAGGTAGTGCATTTGAATCTGTCATCCCTAAATATTGATATTTAACAGATTTATACAACCGTAAATTATATGTGCTTAAATTAGCTTTAACACTAAACATTTCTGATTTAATCTCAAAGTGATTGTTCCTGAGTTAGGGTTAACGGGGCAGCTAGAACTTTCCTTCGGCTCATATGTCTTTATAGCAGAAGTTAAATGTCTATGCTTGTTTTAAATCATGATTAACATTCCGTAAAGCAAAGGTCCTCACAAACGTCAGTCAACTGGACAAGTTCAGATCTAAAGCAAGCGTTGTCACGTCTCAAAAATATTTACGAAATCGAACTCGAATTTGTCAACATTTTATCGACTTACTGCAATCGACGTAAATTTAATTTATTTTGAATGATTTTAAAATGTTCGTTCTACTTTTGTTTTATTTTATCCAACATATGTATATATATATGTATATCAAACATTAGACATTAAATACCTGAACAAACTGGCGAATTTGTTCTTTGTTTCGGCGGTTTCACTCAAAACTACAAAGATGCTTCATCTAAAATATCTACGGCAAACTCTTGGATTATTCTTTTTTACTGAAAAACAATATTTAATCTTCATACTATTAAAGCACTAAAGGCCTCTGGGTATAGAATGTGTTTTGTGACAACAGTCTGCAAACCATGAACTCTCGAATTTAGTGCCTTGGGCACACTAACCATTAGACTTCGTCCGGTTGAACTAAGAGGGTAAAATGCGTTTTTTATTAACAGTGGGATCTCTTTAAGTTGCTTCAACTTTGTGTTTATTTTAATCACAGTGTTTATATTTCTAAGTTTGTAGACTCACAAACATTGAAATTCGTTTATGTAGATGTGTAATCGTTGAGAGAAAGTTTCTTTACTACCAAAACCTGTAGAATCTTCAATACGATATAACATTGTGCAGCCACATTCACTTCTGTTCAGTAGAGTGTTGAGTGGCGCTCAAACTCAAACATCAAGTACATTTAGACTTACTCCTGCACAGTTTCGTGTGGTTGAGTAATTCATCTGTTCTCTCTGACAACGAGGCTACAGATGATCGATGGTTCACTGCAAGTTTTAACAAATAAAGCATCTGTTGTCCAGAGTAATTAATTATCTGAAGTTCTATAAAACATCTGTTGTCCAGGGTAATTAATTATCTGAAGATCTACAGAACATTTGTTGTCCAGGTAATTGATTATCTGAAGATCTATAGAACATTTGTTGTCCAGAATAATTGATTATCTGAAGATCTATAGAACATCTGTTGTCCAGAGTAATTAATTATCTGAAGATCTATAAAACATCTGTTGTCCAGGGTAATTAATTATCTGAAGATCTACAGAACATTTGTTGTCCAGGGTAATTGATTATCTGAAGATCTATAGAACATCTGTTGTCCAGAGTAATTAATTATCTGAAGATCTATAGAACATTTGTTGTCCAGAGTAATTGATTATCTGAAGATCTTTAGAACATTTGTTGTCCAGAGTAATTGATTATCTGAAGATGTATAGAACATCTGTTGTCCAGAGTAATTAATTACCTGAAGATCTATATAACATCTGTTGTCTAGAGTAATTAATTATCTGAAGATCTATAAAACATCTGTTGTCCAGGGTAATTAATTATCTGAAGATCTACAGAACATTTGTTGTCCAGAGTAATTGATTATCTGAAGATCTATAGAACATCTGTTGTCCAGAGTAATTAATTATCTGAAGATTTATAGAACATTTGTTGTCCAGAGTAATTGATTATCTGAAGATCTTTAGAACATTTGTTGTCCAGAGTAATTGATTATCTGAAGATGTATAGAACATCTGTTGTCCAGAGTAATTAATTATCTGAAGATCTATAGAACATCTGTTGTCCAGAGTAATTAATTATCTGAAGATCTATAGAACATCTGTTGTCTAGAGTAATTAATTGTCTGAAGATATACAGAACCTTGTGATGATACGTTTACAGATGGTATATGTATGAATGGTATGTTTAAAAATGGTATATCTTCGAATGGTATGTCTATAAATGATACGTCAACGAATACAGAAGTCTATGAACGGTTTAATCCATTCATTTTAACTATTATGATGAACAGAAAATTTAGAGTCAATACAATAATTTTATTATTAGGAAAGTCGACTTTCAAATTTCTTTTACTGTTCATTCTTCAAAAAAACAGACATCAAATCAGGTTCTAGCCACATTTATTGACAATAGGTGTATTATAGTTACTATATCTTCCTAGGTAAGAAAAATGTTATTACTGAATTACAGATTCGCGTTCGATCAGTTCTGCATCTCGTCAGTAATAAATTACTTCATGCATTAGCGTATAAGCTTAGTATGTACTATATAGACATCGGAAGGAAAACTGATGTGTGATGAGAACACTTGAGAGAAAATGGTTGTTGGAATTTAGTGAGCACGTGGAAGTAAATGGATGCTGGTATGTAGTAGACACATTTAGGACAAAATGGATATGTCGTGGGTCAGTGTGATACAATATAGATGTGTTTTACAACAAAATAGGACAAAATTAAATTTGGATATCAGATAAAATTGATTTATAGTGGACCAATGTTGCATGTTGAACAGTATAATATGTGTTGAGAAAAAAGTGAGACAATATGAATGTCTCTATGTGCCAATATGGGATATCACGAATTTTTGTGTATCAACTTTGAATACTAGGTAAAATGGATGTGTGGTTGTCAACAATCATTCTAAATTCAT
Source organism: Tachypleus tridentatus (assembly GCF_004210375.1). Classification (NCBI taxonomy): domain Eukaryota; kingdom Metazoa; phylum Arthropoda; class Merostomata; order Xiphosura; family Limulidae; genus Tachypleus; species Tachypleus tridentatus. The sequence goes on along the minus strand of NC_134830.1, from coordinate 7,068,175 downwards.
AAATTACTTAGTTAGTCCTTAATTAGTCCTGAAACACAGGACTGTATTCTTCTTTAGCTTAATATGTGTACTTTGAAGTTCATAACTTACTTAGTTAGTCCTTAATTAGTCCTGAAACACAGGACTGTATTCTTCTTTAGCTTAATATGTGTACTTTGAAGTTCATAACTTACTTAGTTAGTCCTTACTTAGTCCTGAAACGCAGGACTGTATTCTTCTTTAGCATAATATGTGTACTTTGAAGTTCATAACTTACTTAGTTAGTCCTTACTTATTCCTGAAACACAGGACTGTATTAATTGTACTTTAAGCTTAATATGTGTACTTTGAAGTTCATAACTGTACTTAGTTAGTCGTTACTTATTCCTGAAACACAGGACTGTATTCTTCTTTAGCTTAATATGTGTACTTTGAAGTTCATAACTTACTTAGTTAGTCGTTACTTATTCCTGAAACACAGGACTGTATGTTTCTTTAGCTTAATATGTGTACTTTGAAGTTCATAACTTACTTAGTTAGTCGTTATTTATTCCTGAAACACAGGACTGTATTCTTCTTTAGCTTAATATGTGTACATTGAAGTGATTGTTATTATTTTCTCTTTTGTGATTGGATAAAACTGTTGTAGGTAACAGTCTGTAAATGTGTTACACGTATTTTTTCCGATAGAAAAATGATGTGCTGTAATAAATATTGATGTAAAGACAATTCACGATATTTCTTTACCAGAGAATGAGTGGCTAGATATTAAAATTAGATTTCTCTCTGTGTGAGATGGTTTTCTGTCCACAGAAGATTTGATGTGACTCTCTTGTCAGTAAAAAATAATGTACCGGAACAGAAGGAAACGGTTTTCTTTAGTTTCCACAGTGACTTGGTTTTTCGGTCCACATGATTAAGATATCCTAGAGTTCAAGGGTGTCGTTAACTCTTCATAAACTTTTTTTTTCGCGATTGTTTTTTTAGACTCAGACTTCAAAGTCATTGATATAAATGTTGCTGAGAATAAATGAGAAAAGAGAACTCATAAGCAGACCAAAATATTATAAAGAAATGAATCTTGGAAGTCTTATGCAATGTGACAATAGTTACGTGATGGATTTACACATAATTTTGGTTGAAGATCTCAGGTAGAGTCATCAGTATCTAGTTAAAGATTGCAGATGCAGTCATCTGTGGGTCTTTAAGATCTCAGATGGAGTCATCTGTGGCTCGTTAAAGATCTCAGATGTAGTCATCTGTGGCTCGTTAAAATCTCAGATGGAGTCATCTGTGGCTTGTTAATGATCTCAGATGTCGTCAACTGTGGGTCTTAAAGATCTCAGATGGAGTCATCTTTGGCTTGTTAAACATCTCAGATGTCGTCAACTGTGGGTCTTTAAAGATCTCAGATGGAGTCATCTGTGGGTCTTTAAAGATCTCAGATGTAGTCATCTGTGGGTCTGTAAAGATTTCAAATGGTGTAATCTGTGGCTCGTTAAAGATCTCAGATGTCATCATCTGTGGGTCTTTAAGGATCTTAAATGGAGTCATCAGTGATTTGTTCAAAATACTAGTCAAGTCATCAGTGGCCGGTTAGAGATCTTAAGTGGAGTCATCAATGGTTCATCTTACCATTATAGAAAAAAGTAAAGTTTATGAGAATAATGAGAAATGTGCTTATGGTGTCTAGTGTCACAAATTTGCCTTCCTATTGTCAGATTATTCTTTTGGTTTATTCAACCGGAGTACCAAAGTTTATCACGTTGGTTTCAGTGCTGCAGATGATAGTTAGGTATATTGATATATTACGAAGAATATAGAGAGCCACTAGCTTGGAGGATTGGGTTAAAGATTTTATTTTTATGCTGGTGGAAGTTTGCTTCTACTAATGGCTGTTTTGCTGACATTTTCTTAGTTGAAGTTTCTTAATTAATTTGCCAATGAATCGTTAAATTTTGACGGTTGGATATTTGTCTGCGGGTTTTATGATGAGGGCCTGGCATAGCTCGATAATGAATGACTCACCTCGCAATCTGCAGGTCACAGAATTCCATAATTCAACATGCTCCACCTTTCAATCGTGGGTAATTAAAATGTGGCGGTTGGTAAAGAGTAATCGAATAATTGGCGGAAAGTGTTATTGACTAGATATATTCCCTTTAGCCTACCTTTTTTTTTAAATTAAGGACAACTAGATGGTATATCCATCGAATAGCTTTGTGCGAAATTCAATAAAGAAACAAACCAATTTCATAATGGATAATTTCACATGTTTTCAAGACTCGTAATGAAACTATACAACAATTTTGGGTAAAGAGTTAAAGAACTGCTTGTTTGTTTAAAATTAATTACAAAGCTGCACAATGGGCTATGTGTGCTCTGTTCACCACAAGTATCGAAAACCGGATGTTTCAAGTCCGCTGGCATATTGCTGGGCTGGTTAGGATGTTGGTGTTCTAACTTTAAACTAACACCAAAGTAATTACATTAAACAATATTAATATCTATTATGAATTAAGTGGTATTGAAAACAAATCAAATAATGAGATTATATAAGTTTAATCCGACAGTTTTATAAAGAATAACAGCTGAAAACACTTGAATATATGAATAAAGACAACTGAAAACTCGTGAAGACAATATTTTGAGTGTAAGTTATTTTAATTTTGATAAATGAGTAAGATGTCAAAAGTAATAAATATAATATAATTTTAATAGAATTTGCTGGTTTATTGATAGAAACACCAGTTACTATAACATAAAGTTATTGTTATATTATTATGTCGAAAATGGTTTTAAAAAATAGATTTATTTTTTATGTCACAACTTGCTTTAAAATGCTTGGTACGATAATCCATCAAGGGAACGTTTATTATTACAAGTGACTGTTAAATGTATCTCAACCCACACTCGGTGGAGCTTAAATTTTTATCTTCCAAAATGTCTTCACGAGAAATGGAAGGTTAATCCCTTACAAAGCACGACTTACGATAAGTCACAAGTCACACTTTCATCTTGGTGGAATTATTTACAAGGATTGGTATAAATAGGAGATGAAAATGACCAGTTTTCACTTGGATAAACTTTTGTACAAAGAATGTTTCTTAGAAAATACCTAAAGTGCTGCAAGACACAACATGAAATTCTCACAAATATATAGATCAAAGTCTTGGTAAGAGTATATCCTTTATACAAAAATTTGACGAAGTTAGAAAACCTTCGAATGTATCTGTGAATGAACCTGATGACATCAGCTTACGTGGTGACAGGTGAGAGATTGTTTACGTGATTGTATTTCCTTACGATACTTGGTTATACAGCATGGACAGGTAAAGTAACAGTTTGTTATCTTTGAATTACAGAGCATCCACTTGAAACAAACCAGGGTCATGAAATCTGTCCAAGACTCGAAGGAAGTCTTTACTATTGACATATTGACGTCATGTTTGTTTGGGTTTGTTTGTTTTTAACAAAATCTCATTTCTGTTCAGAACTTGTGACGTAGTTGTGACGTAGTGTGTTTTGGTGACACTGAAAGGCTAGATACCATGAACATGTTCCACACCAGCGTCACACTGTTTCTGGATCTGGTTCACAGTGGCAACATCAATAAAGTAATACTTTATCATAGGAGACCCATGGAGCTTAGACCATTATCAGAGGAAACCCATGGAGCTTAGACCATTATCACAGGAGACCCATGGAGCTTAGACCATTATCATAGGAGACCCATGGAGCCTAGACCATTATCATAGGAGACCCATGGAGCTTAGACCATTATCACAGGAGACCAATGGAGCTTAGACCATTATCATAGGAAACCCATGGAGCTTAGACCATTATCACAGGAGACCCATGGAGCTTAAACCATTATCATAGGAGACCAATGAAGTTTTGACCTTTATCACAGGAAGTCCATGGAATTTATACCTTAATAGTAAAATATAAATGGGGATTATACTTTTATCACACGCGATTCAAGTGATGTAGATCTTTATTACAAGAAGTCCATGGAGCGTAGACCTTTATCATAAAAAGTCTATGAGGCGTAGACCTATATGCAGTGTACATCTTTTATCTATAATGTTATGTAATAGCGTTCTTAGTGTAAGGACTTTGTATGTCACGCACACGTTCAAATATTCGATCGCATGCGGGTCGTCAAGTTTCTTTAATATGCCTACTGGAGCATTTTAAATTACACAATTGACAAACGAAGTTCCTAAAGTATCAAGTGGTTAATACGTTCAGACTGTGAATCCGAATATTTGTGGTTTGTGGTTCGTTTTCACAACACATTTTGTCCCATTATTGTGGACTGAAATGTTACAGATTTAATAATGTCTAAACAAACTTTCATTGTTCACGACAGTAAATTTAACTATCCAATGAAACGCCTGTTTCTTAATATTTGGCCCGGCATGGCCAAACGTGTCAAGGCGTGCGATTCGTAATCCGAGGGTCGCGGGTTCGCATCCCCGTCGCACCAAACATGCTCGCCCTTTCAGCCGTGGGAGGCATTATAATGTTCCAGTCAATCCCACTATTCGTTGGTAAAAGAGTAGCCCAATTGTTGGCGGTGGGTGATTATGACTAGCTGTCTTCCCTCTAGTCTTACACTGCTAAATTAGGGACGGCTAGCAGAGATAGCCCTCGAGTAGCTTTGTGCGAAATTCAAAACACAAACAAACAAACAGTCTTAATATTTAATAAAACAAACAAATTGTTTGTAAGCCTAAATAAATGAGAAATTGTTTTTAAAAAATGTACTTTAGACGATGTGGTCAAGAAATTGATTTAGTTATCTGTTTCTCTGTTATTTTGAATCACACACGACTAATACAGAATTGAGTTCTGATAGCACGAATTACTTTTTCTTTAGAATTTAAGGAGAAAAACTGTATGAAGTGAAGTGGAAAATGTTAAAAATATTGATTAAATTAATAGCATATTTTTATCCTTTTAACTACAAATACACCAGTATTTCATAAGTGATGTGTCGGATCATGAGAGAATCTTCATCATCCATAGAGATAACTGTAGAACGCCCCTATTGTTCTAGTTAGGACGGGTGTTGACAGGTTTATTACTTCTGAATAGAAATGTCGTGAAATATAAGGTCTTGACTTTATAAAAAGAAGGTTCGGTGTTCTCTAATGGTTTCTCTTTACTACAGTTCTCGTCAACTGCTTTTACTTAGAAGACGATGAATGGAAACTCCTTGATGTGGAAATTGATATTAAATGACGGAATGGTTTTCATGAACGTTCTCAAAAAATATTAATCGTTTCAAGGTCCAACATAACATTTTTTTTCTCTCCTTCAATTATACTTTATAATTATTTCAATGGTTAACTTAAATGTCACTGGACTAGTTTTGTATCTAAGTTAAAATCGAGTGAACTTTGAAAAAATTCTTCATGTCTGCAATCATTTTGACGGGCACCCAGTGGCTCAGCGGTATGTCTGCGGACTTACAACGCTAAAAACTGGGTTTCGATACCCGTGGTGGGCATAGCACATATAGCCTATTGTGTAGCTTTGTGCTTAATTCGAAACAACAACAACATTTTGATGGTTTTTGGTATAAAATTGCACTAAAGGCTAACTACACTGTGCCCCAGGTTTTGTAGTTAAATGTCCTCAAGCTTATTGTTGGCCCAATGGGAAGAACAATTTGAAAAGGTCGTAACTTATACATCAGTCAAGACATTACGTGTTATATTACTAATACATTCATGTATGATCGTATGTAACATCCAAGGTGATAGAAGAAGCGACGAATAATTTTCTTATATTTACAACTGATACTTACCTCCATCACTGAAGCTACGCGGGTATAATGTTTTCGCCCCAAGTTGTTTGTTTGTTTGTCAGTAAGATTTATCTAAAACGGCCGAATGGATTTGGACGAAAGTCGGAATATATTTGGACTAACTCAACTTAAAAAATGATTAGGTGTTCGGGGATAAAGATCAAAGGTCAAGGTCACGAAAACCCTAAGAAAATTCCTCATTTGTTAACATGGGAATCAATTTTTCACATATTTTTATCCATAACATAGTCAAAAATAACAACGACAAACATACCAATACATATCCGTATTTCTTGAGAGCCTTATATGGTAATCGCTATGTGACGTAGAGTTATGCTCCACTAAGTGCTCTTCTAGATCTCATTGTTTTAAGGGTTAAAGTACCGAGTTTCTTCGAGACTTCAGTGTAAGTGGACTTGGTTGATGACAGTATGAATTATCTATAATAATTTCGTTTCAAATATGTAACACACATATATATATATATTTATATGTGTGTGTTTTTCACCTGCGTGAATTAATGTGTCCTCTGCTTAATCACGGATTGGTAAAGTTTACCTAGGTTTCAGTTGCAACCGTCGCTAATTTTAAACTGTTGACCAAAGCATAATTAACCTACTAGTGACACCTACCGTCGGAAGGATGTTCTCTGACTCTTTGATCCGAATAACGGGATTGACTGTCGCTTTTGTTAGTAGTTCATATGTTCACAGATACCTCGGTTACCTAGAGAACCTGAGAGAGGTAAAAATTGGCTAAGAATAAACAAATAATTTGTCCTCAGAAAGAAGAGATCACGGTCTAAACTGTTGAAATGTTTGTAATTTGTTCTCAGAAAGAAGAGATCACGGTCTAAACTGTTGAAATGTTTGTAATTTGTTCTCAGAAAGAAGAGATCACGGTGTAAACTGTTGAAATGTTTGTAATATGTTCTCAGAAAGAAGAGATCACGGTGTAAACTGTTGAAATGCTTGTAATTTGTCCTCAGAAAGAACAGATCACGGTGTAAACTGTTGAAATGTTTGTAATTTGTTCTCAGAAAGAACAGATCACGGTGTAAACTGTTGAAATGTTTGTAATTTGTTCTCAGAAAGAACAGGTCACGGTGTAAACTGTTGAAATGTTTGTAATTTGTTCTCAGAAAGAAGAGATCACGGTGTAAACTGTTGAAATGTTTGTAATTTGTTCTCAGAAAGAAGAGATCACGGTGTAAACTGTTGAAATGTTTGTAATTTGTCCTCAGAAAGAACAGATCACGGTGTAAACTGTTGAAATGTTTGTAATTTGTTCTCAGAAAGAACAGATTACGGGGTAACTTGTTGAAATGTTTGTAATTTGTTCTCAGAAAGAATAGATCACGGTGTAAACTGTTGAAATGTTTGTAATTTGTTCTCAGAAAGAAGAGATCACGGTGTTAACTGTTGAAATGTTTGTAATTTATTCTGAAAAATTTGAAGAGATCACGGTGTAAACTGTTGAAATGTTTGTAATTTATTCTGAAAAATTTGTTCTCAGAAGAGATCACGGTGTAAACTGTTGAAATGCTTGTAATTTGTCCTCAGAAAGAAGAGATCACGGTGTTAACTGTTGAAATGTTTGTAATTTGTCCTCAGAAAGAAGAGCTCACCGTGTAAACTGTTGAAATGTTTGTAATTTGTTCTCAGAAAGAAGAGCTCACCGTGTAAACTGTTGAAATGTTTGTAATTTGTTCTCAGAAAGAAGAGCTCACCGTGTAAACTGTTGAAATGTTTGTAATTTTCTCTCTTACGTGCCAAGTATTCGATATTTAAGTTTATATTAAGGACTTCGATGTTGTCCGGAATGTTGTTGTCCATCTCGAATTTATTTTTTTAACATACATGTCAGGTTGTGATTTATTTTAGGTTAATTTAATTTTTGAAATTGATATATCAAACGAGAACGAATGGTAGGAATTGAGTTGTTAGAATTCAGTACACGCATTTAAAAGTAACAATGGTTTGTTCTTTTGTGTTTAAACTTCGTGAAAAGCTACACGAGGGCTATCTGCGTTAGTCGTCCCTAATTTAGCAGTGTAAGACTAGAGGGAAGGCAGCTAGTCATCATCACCCACCGCCAACAACTGGGCTACTCTTTTACCAACGAATAGTGGGATTGACCGTAATAATAATAACGCCCCCACGGCTTGAAAGGGCGAGCATGTTTGGTATGATGGAGACTCGAACTCACGACCACACTAAACACCTGGCCGTGTCGGGCACCAATATCGATGGAAGGATCGGACATAAAAGTATATTCAATTCAGAAAACCATGAGATGGAAGAGAATGAATAACTGTTATTCACAAGGCCCTTCAGACGTAACTAACTGACGTGACTTGTAACACACAAGAGACAAAGCTTCAATGAAATTATAGAGATAATATATCTTAATTACTGGCCCAGAATACAATGAACATTGACAATACTAACCAGATCGATAGTCACTGATCAGTTTAGGAGACACGAGAAACAAAACAGTTCTCCTCTTATAAAGGTATTTATTTTTTTAAATAGTCTAAACCAAATTAAAATGTAATTCATTTTATGTTTTCATGTTTTAGGTTATATATCCTTTTCATTAGCTGGTTGCCTTATATGGTTCTCCTGGCCAAAATTAATTCAATTTTCAGTCTGTTTTCTATATCTTATGAACAGAGCGTGGCTCAATGCTGTGGAGATAAGATTCCATGTTCAGTGTCCCAGCACCCCACACATACACACACAAAATAACGTACTTCACACAATAGGGATGTGGTTGCGTTATAAGAGTTAGGGTCAAATCCTACTATAAGATCTGACAAGAGTAGCCTAAGAGTTCGCGGTGGGCGATAGTACTTAGTTGCCTTCCCTATAGCCTATTATTTTAAACTTAAGGTCAGCAGATAGCTGATGTGTTGCTTTGTTGCTCGGAGCAAACCGACAGCCGAAAAAAAAATCAAAGTTTTAATCTTTTCATTGGTTCCGGACTTGTTGATACATTCTTATTCAGCAAGTCTAAACATTTCGTCTCTCACAGTTAACAAAGAACATTCGGATAGAATCTGGAACGAGTTGTGTAATAAAACAGCCTTATTAGAACGGATTGTTCGTTACCAAAGTGTATCCTCAAAACAAGCTAAGTTCCAGTAATGAATTCGTTATTTTTAGCCCGTTGTATAAAGACTCATAGATCGGCTCTGAGTGTTTGTGTTTTTCTCAAGCACAGACTTTTAGCTCAGACCTTGACCAGGTTTGAGATTTAATTACATTTTTACACTGCTGGCCAAAATCTTAAGACCAATGAATATACAAATGATGACAATAAGAAAAGGGAAAATAAAAATAAAAAACTTTTTTTGCCTTCAACAGGAAAAATGTGAACACTATGAAATTAGCCTAAATATTTTGTTTGGTCAAAAGTGTAAGACCATACTGGCAAGAGGTGTTAATCGGTAAACACGTAACGAAATTTAGTCATCTGTGTTCAAACATTAGTTTTGTCAACATCTCCCACTGACATCTCCTGTGTTACATTGGGTAAAAACATGGCTAAAGCTAAAAAGTTGACAGAGTTTAAACGTGGCAGAATTATCGAGCTGCAAAAGCAAGGTCTCTCTCAACGTGCCATATCGGGTGAGATTGGGCGTAGTAAAACCGCTGTTGCAAATTTCTTAAAGGACCCTGAGGAGTACGGAACGAGAATTTCAAGTGGTCGGTCTTGTATCAAACACTTCACACTTTGAAGATTAGGGAATCATAACAAACCCACCAGTATCAAACATTTCACACTTTGAAGATTAGAATATCATAACAAACCCACCAGTATCAAACACTTCACACTTTGAAAATTAGGATATCATAACAAACCCACCAGTATCAAACACTTCACACTCTGAAGATTAGGAAATCATAACAAACCCACCAGTATCAAACACTTCACACTTTGAAGATTAGGATATCATAACAAACCCACCAGTATCAAACACTTCACACTTTGAAGATTAGGATATCATAACAAACCCACCAGTATCAAACACTTCACACTTTGAAGATTAGGGAATCATAGCAAACCCACCACTAGCAAACACTTCACACTTTGAAGAATAGGGAATCATAACAAACCCACCAGTATCAAACACTTCACCTTTGAAGATTAGGATATCATAACAAACCCACCAGTATCAAACACTTCACACTTTAAAGATTAGAGAATCATAACAAACCCACCACTAGCAAACACTTCACACTTTGAAGATTAGGATATCATAACAAACCCACCAGTATCAAACACTTCACACTTTGAAGATTAGGGAATCATAGCAAACCCACCACTAGCAAACACTTCACACTTTGAAGATTAGGATATCATAACAAACCCACCAGTATCAAACACTTCACACTTTGAAGATTAGGATATCATAACAAACCCACCAGTATCAAACACTTCACACTTTGAAGATTAGGGAATCATAGCAAACCCACCACTAGCAAACACTTCACACTTTGAAGATTAGGATATCATAACAAACCCGCCAGTATCAAACACTTCACACTCTGAAGATTAGGGAAATCATAACAAACCCACCACTAGCAAACACTTCACACTTTGAAGATTAGGATATCATAACAAACCCACCAGTATCAAACACTTCACACTTTGAAGAGTAGGGAATCATAACAAACCCACCAGTATCAAACACTTCACCCTTTGAAGATTAGGATATCATAACAAACCCACCAGTATCAAACACTTCACACTTTAAAGATTAGGGAATCATAACAAACCCACCACTAGCAAACACTTCACACTTTGAAGATTAGGATATCATAACAAACCCACCAGTATCAAACACTTCACACTTTGAAGATTAGGGAATCATAGCAAACCCACCACTAGCAAACACTTCACACTTTGAAGATTAGGATATCATAACAAACCCACCAGTATCAAACACTTCACACTTTGAAGATTAGGGAATCATAGCAAACCCACCACTAGCAAACACTTCACACTTTGAAGATTAGGATATCATAACAAACCCACCAGTATCAAACACTTCACACTTTGAAGATTAGCATATCATAACAAACCCACCAGTATCAAACATTTCACACTTTGCAGATTAGGGAATCATAACAAACCCACCAGTATCAAACACTTCACACTTTGAAGATTAGGTAATCATAACAAACCCACCAGTATCAAACACTTCACACTTTGAAGATTAGGGAATCATAGCAAACCCACCACTAGCAAACACTTCACACTTTGAAGATTAGGGATATCATAACAAACCCACCAGTATCAAACACTTCACACTTTGAAGATTAGGATATCATAACAAACCCACCAGTATCAAACACTTCACACTTTGAAGATTAGGGAATCATAGCAAACCCACCACTAGCAAACACTTCACACTTTGAAGATTAGGATATCATAACAAACCCACCAGTATCAAACACTTCACACTTTGAAGATTAGCATATCATAACAAACCCACCAGTATCAAACACTTCACACTTTGCAGATTAGGGAATCATAACAAACCCACCAGTATCAAACACTTCACACTTTGAAGATTAGGTAATCATAACAAACCCACCAGTATCAAACACTTCACACTTTGCAGATTAGGATATCATAACAAACCCACCAGTATCAAACACTTCACACTTTAAAGATTAGGGAATCATAACAAACCCATCAGTATCAAACACTTCACACTTTGAAGATTAGGGAATCATAACAAACCCACCAGTATCAAACACTTCACACTTTGAAGATTAGGGAATCATAACAAACCCAACAGTATCAAACACTTCACACTTTGAAGATTAGGTAATCACAACAAACCCACCAGTATCAAACACTTCACACTTTGAAGATTAGGTAATCACAACAAACCCACCAGTATCAAACACTTCACACTTTGAAGATTAGGGAATCATAACAAACCCACCAGTATCAAACACTTCACACTTTAAAGATTAGGGAATCATAACAAACCCACCAGTATCAAACACTTCACACTTTGAAGATTAGGGAATCATAACAAACCCACCAGTATCAAACACTTCACACTTTGCAAATTAGGATATCATAACAAACCCACCAGTATCAAACACTTCACACTTTGAAGATTAGGGAATCATAACAAACCCACCAGTATCAAACACTTCACACTCTGAAGATTAGGAAATCATAACAAACCCACCAGTATCAAACACTTCACACTTTGAAGATTAGGATATCATAACAAACCCACCAGTATCAAACACTTCACACTTTGAAGATTAGGATATCATAACAAACCCACCAGTATCAAACACTTCACACTTTGAAGATTAGGGAATCATAGCAAACCCACCACTAGCAAACACTTCACACTTTGAAGAATAGGGAATCATAACAAACCCACCAGTATCAAACACTTCACCCTTTGAAGATTAGGATATCATAACAAACCCACCAGTATCAAACACTTCACACTTTAAAGATTAGAGAATCATAACAAACCCACCACTAGCAAACACTTCACACTTTGAAGATTAGGATATCATAACAAACCCACCAGTATCAAACACTTCACACTTTGAAGATTAGGGAATCATAGCAAACCCACCACTAGCAAACACTTCACACTTTGAAGATTAGGATATCATAACAAACCCACCAGTATCAAACACTTCACACTTTGAAGATTAGGGATATCATAACAAACCCACCAGTATCAAACACTTCACACTTTGAAGATTAGGGAATCATAGCAAACCCACCACTAGCAAACACTTCACACTTTGAAGATTAGGATATCATAACAAACCCGCCAGTATCAAACACTTCACACTCTGAAGATTAGGAAATCATAACAAACCCACCACTAGCAAACACTTCACACTTTGAAGATTAGGATATCATAACAAACCCACCAGTATCAAACACTTCACACTTTGAAGAGTAGGGAATCATAACAAACCCACCAGTATCAAACACTTCACCCTTTGAAGATTAGGATATCATAACAAACCCACCAGTATCAAACACTTCACACTTTAAAGATTAGGGAATCATAACAAACCCACCACTAGCAAACACTTCACACTTTGAAGATTAGGATATCATAACAAACCCACCAGTATCAAACACTTCACACTTTGAAGATTAGGGAATCATAGCAAACCCACCACTAGCAAACACTTCACACTTTGAAGATTAGGATATCATAACAAACCCACCAGTATCAAACACTTCACACTTTGAAGATTAGGGAATCATAGCAAACCCACCACTAGCAAACACTTCACACTTTGAAGATTAGGATATCATAACAAACCCGCCAGTATCAAACACTTCACACTCTGAAGATTAGGAAATCATAACAAACCCACCACTAGCAAACACTTCACACTTTGAAGATTAGGATATCATAACAAACCCACCAGTATCAAACACTTCACACTTTGAAGAGTAGGGAATCATAACAAACCCACCAGTATCAAACACTTCACCCTTTGAAGATTAGGATATCATAACAAACCCACCAGTATCAAACACTTCACACTTTAAAGATTAGGGAATCATAACAAACCCACCACTAGCAAACACTTCACACTTTGAAGATTAGGATATCATAACAAACCCACCAGTATCAAACACTTCACACTTTGAAGATTAGGGAATCATAGCAAACCCACCACTAGCAAACACTTCACACTTTGAAGATTAGGATATCATAACAAACCCACCAGTATCAAACACTTCACACTTTGAAGATTAGGGAATCATAGCAAACCCACCACTAGCAAACACTTCACACTTTGAAGATTAGGATATCATAACAAACCCACCAGTATCAAACACTTCACACTTTGAAGATTAGCATATCATAACAAACCCACCAGTATCAAACATTTCACACTTTGCAGATTAGGGAATCATAACAAACCCACCAGTATCAAACACTTCACACTTTGAAGATTAGGTAATCATAACAAACCCACCACTAGCAAACACTTCACACTTTGAAGATTAGGATATCATAACAAACCCACCAGTATCAAACACTTCACACTTTGAAGATTAGGATATCATAACAAACCCACCAGTATCAAACACTTCACACTTTGAAGATTAGGGAATCATAGCAAACCCACCACTAGCAAACACTTCACACTTTGAAGATTAGGATATCATAACAAACCCACCAGTATCAAACACTTCACACTTTGAAGATTAGCATATCATAACAAACCCACCAGTATCAAACACTTCACACTTTGCAGATTAGGGAATCATAACAAACCCACCAGTATCAAACACTTCACACTTTGAAGATTAGGTAATCATAACAAACCCACCAGTATCAAACACTTCACACTTTGCAGATTAGGATATCATAACAAACCCACCAGTATCAAACACTTCACACTTTAAAGATTAGGGAATCATAACAAACCCATCAGTATCAAACACTTCACACTTTGAAGATTAGGGAATCATAACAAACCCACCAGTATCAAACACTTCACACTTTGAAGATTAGGGAATCATAACAAACCCAACAGTATCAAACACTTCACACTTTGAAGATTAGGTAATCACAACAAACCCACCAGTATCAAACACTTCACACTTTGAAGATTAGGGAATCATAACAAACCCACCAGTATCAAACACTTCACACTTTAAAGATTAGGGAATCATAACAAACCCACCAGTATCAAACACTTCACACTTTGAAGATTAGGGAATCATAACAAACCCACCAGTATCAAACACTTCACACTTTGCAAATTAGGATATCATAACAAACCCACCAGTATCAAACACTTCACACTTTGAAGATTAGGGAATCATAACAAACCCACCAGTATCAAACACTTCACACTTTGAAGATTAGGGAATCATAACAAACCCACCAGTATCAAACACTTTACACTTTGCAGATTAGGGAATCAGAACAAACCCACCAGTATCAAACACTTCACACTTTGAAGATTAAAGAATCATAACAAACCCACCAGAACCAGTTCTCACTTCAACAGCCTTGTAGCTCTAAACATAATACAGTGTGTGTTTTAATCACTTCAACAGCCTTTTAGCTCTAAACATAATACAGTGTGTGTTTTAATCACTTCAACAGCCTTTTAGCTCTAAACATAATACAGTGTGTGTTTTAATCACTTCAACAGCCTTGTAGCTCTAAACACAATACAGTGTGTGTTTTAATCACTTCAATAGTTTTGTAGCTTTAAAACAAAACAATATTTAAAGTTACTTCAGGAACATAATGAATTGTTCTTTGATAAATAAACCTTATTAGTATTTAAAAACATTTTGTTTATTATATTTTATTTTGTTATCTAATTGTCTTTAGTTTTGTTTGGTTTAAGTTGATCACTTCCATTTAATCTTTCAGTCATGTGAACCTTTGTCTTCATGATGTCTCATCTAGAAGCTATTATTGAAGTTAATATTGTGTTCAATGTTACATCATTTAAATTTACTATTAGAGGTAAAGTGAGGAAAAATTATATAAATCTGTCAATTGTATTGTTTGATAGAAAGAAAGTTTTGGTTTTATTGTTTAATAGAAAGAAACCTGTTGGGTTTATTGTTTAATAGAAAGAAACCTGTTGGTTTTATTGCTTAATAGAAAGAAACCTATTGCTTTATTGTTTAATAGAAAGAAGCCTGTTGGTTTTATTGCTTAATAGAAATTAACCTATTGTTTTATTGTTTAATAGAAAGAAACCTGTTGATTGTATTGTTTGGTAGAAAGAAACCTGTTGATTGTATTGTTTGGTAGAAAGAAACCGGTTGTTTTTATTGTTTAATAGAAATATACTTATTGGTTTTATTGTTTAATAGAAAGAAACCTGTTGGTTTTATTGCTTAATAGAAAGAAACCTGTTGATTGTATTGTTTGGTAGAAAGAAACCTATTGGTTTTATTGTTTAATAAAAAAATCCTGTTGATTTTATTGCTTAATAGAAAGAAACCTGTTGATTTTATTGTTTGGTAGAAATAAATCTGTTGGTTTTATTGTTTGGTAGAAAGAAACCGGTTGGTTTTATTGTTTAATAGAAAGAAACTTATTGGTTTTATTGTTTAATAGAAAGAAACGTTTTGGTTTTATTGTTTGATAGAAAAAAAACTTGTTGCTTTGATTGTTTAGTGACCAGAAACCCGTTGGGTTTTTGTTCAGTGGCAAGACCTTCTGGTTTTAGTCTTTATTAGAAACAAACATATTGGTATTACACTTCAAGAAATAAATCTGTTTATTTCATTGTTCTGTATAACAATTCTGTCGAGTTTATTGATTGTTCAATAGCAACAAACTTATTGAATTTTTTTGTTCAGTCGGGAAAATCGTTCTTGTTTTTAACAGACTAGCACTAAACTTCATTGATCAGAGTGGTGTATATCCACAGGTAAGTTTGGCTAATTCCACTTTTACATACTCCGAACAGCTCATGAGTTCATAAAAATATTCTGAATAAGATATTTTAATGAACTAGAAAAACGATAGCATCTAACGACAGCATAATTAATAACATGTATACAAAATAACATGGAAACTGAAAAGTTGTTCTAACTACAATATGTTCGTGAG
This sequence comes from Tachypleus tridentatus, assembly GCF_004210375.1. Lineage (NCBI taxonomy): Eukaryota > Metazoa > Arthropoda > Merostomata > Xiphosura > Limulidae > Tachypleus > Tachypleus tridentatus. The sequence continues at coordinate 7,051,760 of NC_134830.1, read as the reverse complement.
CTATAAAATCACAATAAGCTGCTGTGAGCAAGAGGGAAACTTTAAGAACAACAGCCTTATGTCAAATAATAGGGTTAGGACATCGTGTACCAAAAGGGATAACATTTAGCTTTCTTTTCTTTTATTTCTTACTGTTTTATTGACGAATATAATCTCTCGTCATTGTATTTACTATAATGAAGTAGACAAGGGCCCCGTACCGAGCATTATCAAAGACGCAAATTGGAACCTCTTACAGGTATATATCGACATTTTAATATTCAAGTTGATCTAAATACACTTCACTGTAACGTGATATTCCCCTCTTTTCTCTACTGAATTGGGACTAAACATCAGCACAAACTGCTCTCTGTCTCATCTTTGACCTGAAAATTGGTAAATAACAATATTGTCTGTAGAAAATTCTCCCATTTCATTTCTCTAATGTTTTGTTACTTAAAGATTAATTTCTCCAAAAGAAGGCCGAAAGAGACCCGAACGGACATCTGTTTTAACCAGTCGCACCATTGTACAGTATTGTGTTGTCTGTCAGTCACTCAGTAAACATTAAGACGCTTAAAGTTGCAATTTATACTGTTGTAACGGCAATGAAATGTGCAGATACCATGAATCACGACAAGAATTATGCGACCAGTAGCCTACGTCACAGCATCACATGTGAACTTCAAAACCAAGAAATTAATTGTGGTTTGACTTTCTTTTGAAACAAAACATTTCCGGGAATCCTGCTGATTTGCATATAACATTTCCGGGAATCCTGCTGATTTGCATATAACATTTCCGGGAATCCTGCTGATTTACATATAACATTTCCGGGAATCCTGCTGATTTACATATACAAAACACTAAGTGTTTCTACTAGCTTTCCTTCACTTCTCTGAAACACAAGCGACAAATCTAATCTTGGAGGACACAACGAAAAATGTAAAACAAACATACGCCTTACTATAAAACACAACGAATATGTTAATTTTAGGTTTTATAAAAATATTATGATGTAATATAATCACCATTCTTTCTTCCATCGTATTTTTAAAGCATCACATCCACAGTAAGATGTGAAAGATGTAAGACAGTATATATGTGTGTATCTGTAGATATTAGCTATTTAAAGAGTAGAATGTATCATAGTACAAGAGGTATCTATATATAAGTTGCACTCGTATAGTTGTGAGGATCCACTTCTGTCAAACGTAATCTTTGATCATTGTTTTCGAGTTTTCTGTACATCGCGGGGAATGTTTTCCAGATTTCAATGTTTTAAAGTACCCGTGATCTTCTTCTTCCTCTTAAGGGACACATGATCGTTTTGCTGCATCTCAACTAAAACTACAATATTTAACATTAAAACCCGTTATTTAGATGTAAAAATACGTGAACAGTTGCTGCATAATAGCAAATTACTGCATAACTCAACTGTAATAGCTTTCAAAAAGATGATTTTATGTATCATTCTTATCTTATATATATCGCCAACCGTGGTATTTCTCTGTCTCTCCTTTGAAAACCTACGCACACAGACAAAACTCAATGTTCACTTTTGAACCTTCTGGAGAAAGTCATGAATAATACTCATACCAAATTTTGTTTCCCAAACAAGATATTCTACACTAACTGGTCAGGAAATAATTACACTATCGTTTACGTTTTAGAATGTGACGTAACATGTTTACCGAGTGTTATCGTAGAACAACTCTTAACACGACTTAAATCCTCAACTCTTACTTCTTACAGTAGTAGATGTAAGTAGTTCAGAGCTTTAGCTCTGGATGACAATAAAAGTACAACACACTTACCATCTTTAAAATCTACAGAATAATCTAATTTTAAAACTTAATTCAGACTCTACCGATCATTTAATAACTGATATTACAGCTGTTACTGGGGACGAATGCTTTTGTTAGATTACCATAAACATTAATTGTTGCTGAGAACGTGTAACTTGCACTTCAGCTGTCACTGACGACAAGTATTTATGTTAAATTAAATTCAATTTTAGCTGTTACGAGAGACGTCTACTTTTGTTAGATTTACATAAACTTTAGCTGACACTGACGACGAGTACTTTGTTAAATTAATATAAACTTTAGCTGTCACTGACGATGAATACTTTGTTAAATTAATATAAACTTTAGCTGTCACTGACGATGAGTACTTTGTTAAATTAATATAAACTTCAGCAGTCACTGACGACGAGTACTTTCTTAAATTAATATAAACTTCAGCAGTCACTGACGACGAGTACTTTCGTTAAATTAATATAAACTTTAGCTGTCACTGACGACGAGTACTTTGTTAAATTAATATAAACTTTACCTCTCACTGACGACGAGTACTTTGTTAAATTAATATAAACTTTAGCTGTTACTGACGACGAGTACTTTGTTAAATTAATATAAACGTTAGCTGTCACTGACGACGAGTACTTTGTTAAATTAATATAAACTTTAGCTGTCACTGACGATGAGTACTTTGTGAAATTAATATAAACTCTAGCTGTCACTGACGATGAGTACTTTGTTAAATTAATATAAACTTTAGCTGTTACTGACGAAGAGTACTTTCTTAAATTAATATAAACTTTAGCTGTCACTGACGACGAGAACTCTGTTAAATTAATATACACTTTAGCTGTTACAAACGACGAATACTTTGTTAAATTAATCTAAACTTTAGCTGTTGCAAACGACGAATACTTTGTTAAATTAATCTAAACTTTAACTGTTACTGACCACGAGTATTTTTGTTATATTAATTTAATCTTTAGATGTTCTTGTGGACGAGTATTTTTGTTATATTAATTTAATCAACGAATACTTTGTTAAATTAATCTAAACTTTAGCTGTTACAAACGACGAATACTTTGTTAAATTAATCTAAACTTTAACTGTTACTGACCACGAGTATTTTTGTTATATTAATTTAATCTTTAGATGTTCTTGTGGACGAGTATTTTTGTTATATTAATTTAATCTTTAGCTGTCCTTGTGGACGAGTACTTTTGTTATATAAATTTAATCTTTAGCTGTCCTTGTGGACAAGTATTTTTGTTATATTAATTTAATCTTTAGCTGTCCTTGTGAACGAGTATTTTTGTTATATTAATTTAATCTTTAGCTGTCCTTGTGGACGAGTATTTTTGTTATATTAATTTAATCTTTAGCTGTCCTTGTGAACGAGTATTTTTGTTATATTAATTTAATCTTTAGCTGTCCTTGTGGACGAGTATTTTTGTTATATTAATTTAATCTTTAGCTGTCCTTGTGGACGAGTATTTTTGTTATATTAATTTAATCTTTAGCTGTCCTTGTGGACAAGTATTTTTGTTATATTAATTTAATCTTTAGCTGTCCTTGTGGACGAGTATTTTTGTTATATTAATTTAATCTTTAGCTGTCCTTGTGGACGAGTATTTTTGTTATATTAATTTAATCTTTAGCTGTCCTTGTGGACGAGTATTTTTGTTATATTAATTTAATCTTTAGCTGTCCTTGTGGACGAGTATTTTTGTTATATTAATTTAATCTTTAGCTGTCCTTGTGGACGAGTATTTTTGTTATATTAATTTAATCTTTAGCTGTCCTTGTGGACAAGTATTTTTGTTATATTAATTTAATCTTTAGCTGTCCTTGTGGACAAGTATTTTTGTTATATTAATTTAATCTTTAGCTGTCCTTGTGGACGAGTATTTTTGTTATATTAATTTAATCTTTAGCTGTCCTTGTGGACGAGTATTTTTGTTATATTAATTTAATCTTTAGCTGTCCTTGTGGACAAGTATTTTTGTTATATTAATTTAATCTTTAGCTGTCCTTGTGGACGAGTATTTTTGTTATATTAATTTAATCTTTAGCTGTCCTTGTGGACGAGTATTTTTGTTATATTAATTTAATCTTTAGCTGTCCTTGTGGACGAGTATTTTTGTTATATTAATTTAATCTTTAGCTGTCCTTGTGGACGAGTATTTTTGTTATATTAATTTAATCTTTAGCTGTCCTTGTGGACGAGTATTTTTGTTATATTAATTTAATCTTTAGCTGTCCTTGTGGACAAGTATTTTTGTTATATTAATTTAATCTTTAGCTGTCCTTGTGGACGAGTATTTTTGTTATATTAATTTAATCTTTAGCTGTCCTTGTGGACGAGTATTTTTGTTATATTAATTTAATCTTTAGCTGTCCTTGTGGACGAGTATTTTTGTTATATTAATTTAATCTTTAGCTGTCCTTGTGGACAGTATTTTTGTTATATTAATTTAATCTTTAGCTGTCCTTGTGGATATTTTTGTTATATTAATTTAATCTTTAGCTGTCCTTGTGGACGAGTATTTTTGTTATATTAATTTAATCTTTAGCTGTCCTTGTGGACAAGTATTTTTGTTATATTAATTTAATCTTTAGCTGTCCTTGTGGACGAGTATTTTTGTTATATTAATTTAATCTTTAGCTGTCCTTGTGGACAAGTATTTTTGTTATATTAATTTAATCTTTAGCTGTCCTTGTGGACGAGTATTTTTTTGTTATATTAATTTAATCTTTAGCTGTCCTTGTGGACGAGTATTTTTTGTTATATTAATTTAATCTTTAGCTGTCCTTGTGGACGAGTATTTTTGTTATATTAATTTAATCTTTAGCTGTCCTTGTGGACAAGTATTTTTGTTATATTAATTTAATCTTTAGCTGTCCTTGTGGACGAGTATTTTTGTTATATTAATTTAATCTTTAGCTGTCCTTGTGGACGAGTATTTTTGTTATATTAATTTAATCTTTAGCTGTCCTTGTGGACAAGTATTTTGTTATTATAATTTAATCTTTAGCTGTCCTTGTGGACGAGTATTTTTGTTATATTAATTTAATCTTTAGCTGTCCTTGTGGACAAGTATTTTTGTTATATTAATTTAATCTTTAGCTGTCCTTGTGGACAAGTATTTTTGTTATATTAATTTAATCTTTAGCTGTCCTTGTGGACGAGTATTTTTGTTATATTAATTTAATCTTTAGCTGTCCTTGTGGACAAGTATTTTTGTTATATTAATTTAATCTTTAGCTGTCCTTGTGGACGAGTATTTTTGTTATATTAATTTAATCTTTAGCTGTCCTTCTGGACGAGTGGACGAGTATTTTTGTTATATTAATTTAATCTTTAGCTGTCCTTGTGGACAAGTATTTTTGTTATATTAATTTAATCTTTAGCTGTCCTTGTGGACGAGTATTTTTGTTATATTAATTTAATCTTTAGCTGTCCTTGTGGACGAGTATTTTTGTTATATTAATTTAATCTTTAGCTGTCCTTGTGGACGAGTATTTTTGTTATATTAATTTAATCTTTAGCTGTCCTTGTGGACAAGTATTTTTGTTATATTAATTTAATCTTTAGCTGTCCTTGTGGACGAGTATTTTTGTTATATTAATTTAATCTTTAGCTGTCCTTGTGGACGAGTATTTTTGTTATATTAATTTAATCTTTAGCTGTCCTTGTGGACAAGTATTTTTGTTATATTAATTTAATCTTTAGCTGTCCTTGTGGACAAGTATTTTTGTTATATTAATTTAATCTTTAGCTGTCCTTGTGGACAAGTATTTTTGTTATATTAATTTAATCTTTAGCTGTCCTTGTGGACAAGTATTTTTGTTATATTAATTTAATCTTTAGCTGTCCTTGTGGACGAGTATTTTTGTTATATTTTTAATCTTTAGCTGTCCTTGTGGACAAGTATTTTTGTTAATTTAATCTTTAGCTGTCCTTGTGGACAAGTATTTTTGTTATATTAATTTAATCTTTAGCTGTCCTTGTGGACGAGTATTTTTGTTATATTAATTTAATCTTTAGCTGTCCTTGTGGACGAGTATTTTTGTTATATTAATTTAATCTTTAGCTGTCCTTGTGGACGAGTATTTTTGTTATATTAATTTAATCTTTAGCTGTCCTTGTGGACGAGTATTTTTGTTATATTAATTTAATCTTTAGCTGTCCTTGTGGACAAGTATTTTTGTTATATTAATTTAATCTTTAGCTGTCCTTGTGGACGAATATTTTTGTTATATTAATTTAATCTTTAGCTGTCCTTGTGGACAAGTATTTTTGTTATATTAATTTAATCTTTAGCTGTCCTTGTGGACAAGTATTTTTGTTATATTAATTTAATCTTTAGCTGTCCTTGTGGACGAGTATTTTTGTTATATTAATTTAATCTTTAGCTGTCCTTGTGGACGAGTATTTTTGTTATATTAATTTAATCTTTAGCTGTCCTTGTGGACGAGTATTTTTGTTATATTAATTTAATCTTTAGCTGTCCTTGTGGACGAGTATTTTTGTTATATTAATTTAATCTTTAGCTGTCCTTGTGGACAAGTATTTTTGTTATATTAATTTAATCTTTAGCTGTCCTTGTGGACGAGTATTTTTGTTATATTAATTTAATCTTTAGCTGTCCTTGTGGACAAGTATTTTTGTTATATTAATTTAATCTTTAGCTGTCCTTGTGGACAAGTATTTTTGTTATATTAATTTAATCTTTAGCTGTCCTTGTGGACGAGTATTTTTGTTATATTAATTTAATCTTTAGCTGTCCTTGTGGACAAGTATTTTTGTTATATTAATTTAATCTTTAGCTGTCCTTGTGGACGAGTATTTTTGTTATATTAATTTAATCTTTAGCTGTCCTTGTGGACAAGTATTTTTGTTATATTAATTTAATCTTTAGCTGTCCTTGTGGACGAGTATTTTTGTTATATTAATTTAATCTTTAGCTGTCCTTGTGGACAAGTATTTTTGTTATATTAATTTAATCTTTAGCTGTCCTTGTGGACAAGTATTTTTGTTATATTAATTTAATCTTTAGCTGTCCTTGTGGACGAGTATTTTTGTTATATTAATTTAATCTTTAGCTGTCCTTGTGGACAAGTATTTTTGTTATATTAATTTAATCTTTAGCTGTCCTTGTGGACGAGTATTTTTGTTATATTAATTTAATCTTTAGCTGTCCTTGTGGACGAGTATTTTTGTTATATTGTCCTTGTGGACATCTTTAGCTGTCCTTGTGGACAAGTATTTTTGTTATATTAATTTAATCTTTAGCTGTCCTTGTGGACAAGTATTTTTGTTATATTAATTTAATCTTTAGCTGTCCTTGTGGACAAGTATTTTTGTTATATTAATTTAATCTTTAGCTGTCCTTGTGGACAAGTATTTTTGTTATATTAATTTAATCTTTAGCTGTCCTTGTGTCCTTGACAAGTAGTATTTTTGTTATATTAATTTAATCTTTAGCTGTCCTTGTGGACGAGTATTTTTGTTATATTAATTTAATCTTTAGCTGTCCTTGTGGACAAGTATTTTTGTTATATTAATTTAATCTTTAGCTGTCCTTGTGGACAAGTATTTTTGTTATATTAATTTAATCTTTAGCTGTCCTTGTGGACAAGTATTTTTGTTATATTAATTTAATCTTTAGCTGTCCTTGTGGACGAGTATTTTTGTTATATTAATTTAATCTTTAGCTGTCCTTGTGGACGAGTATTTTTGTTATATTAATTTAATCTTTAGCTGTCCTTGTGGACGAGTATTTTTGTTATATTAATTTAATCTTTAGCTGTCCTTGTGGACAAGTATTTTTGTTATATTAATTTAATCTTTAGCTGTCCTTGTGGACGAGTATTTTTGTTATATTAATTTAATCTTTAGCTGTCCTTGTGGACAAGTATTTTTGTTATATTAATTTAATCTTTAGCTGTCCTTGTGGACGAGTATTTTTGTTATATTAATTATATTAATTTAATCTTTTTAGCTGTCCTTGTGGACGAGTATTTTTGTTATATTAATTTAATCTTTAGCTGTCCTTGTGGACGAGTATTTTTGTTATATTAATTTAATCTTTAGCTGTCCTTGTGGACAAGTATTTTTGTTATATTTTTAATCTTTAGCTGTCCTTGTGGACAAGTATTTTTGTTATATTAATTTAATCTTTAGCTGTCCTTGTGGACAAGTATTTTTGTTATATTAATTTAATCTTTAGCTGTCCTTGTGGACAAGTATTTTTTAATCTTTAGCTGTCCTTGTTATTTTTTATTAATTAATAATCTTTAGCTGTCCTTGTGGACAAGTATTTTTGTTATATTAATTTAATCTTTAGCTGTCCTTGTGGACGAGTATTTTTGTTATATTAATTTAATCTTTAGCTGTCCTTGTGGACGAGTATTTTTGTTATATTAATTTAATCTTTAGCTGTCCTTGTGGACGAGTATTTTTGTTATATTAATTTAATCTTTAGCTGTCCTTGTGGACGAGTATTTTTGTTATATTAATTTAATCTTTAGCTGTCCTTGTGGACGAGTATTTTTGTTATATTAATTTAATCTTTAGCTGTCCTTGTGGACGAGTATTTTTGTTATATTAATTTAATCTTTAGCTGTCCTTGTGGACAAGTATTTTTGTTATATTAATTTAATCTTTAGCTGTCCTTGTGGACGAGTATTTTTGTTATATTAATTTAATCTTTAGCTGTCCTTGTGGACAAGTATTTTTGTTATATTAATTTAATCTTTAGCTGTCCTTGTGGACGAGATTTTTTGTTATATTAATTTAATCTTTAGCTGTCCTTGTGGACGAGTATTTTTGTTATATTAATTTAATCTTTAGCTGTCCTTGTGGACAAGTATTTTTGTTATATTAATTTAATCTTTAGCTGTCCTTGTGGACGAGTATTTTTGTTATATTAATTTAATCTTTAGCTGTCCTTGTGGACGAGTATTTTTGTTATATTAATTTAATCTTTAGCTGTCCTTGTGGACGAGTATTTTTGTTATATTAATTTAATCTTTAGCTGTCCTTGTGGACGAGTTATATTAATTTAATCTTTAGTGTCCTTGTGGACAAGTATTTTTGTTATATTAATTTAATCTTTAGCTGTCCTTGTGGACGAGTATTTTTGTTATATTAATTTAATCTTTAGCTGTCCTTGTGGACAAGTATTTTTGTTATATTAATTTAATCTTTAGCTGTCCTTGTGGACAAGTATTTTTGTTATATTAATTTAATCTTTAGCTGTCCTTGTGGACGAGTATTTTTGTTATATTAATTTAATCTTTAGCTGTCCTTGTGGACGAGTATTTTTGTTATATTAATTTAATCTTTAGCTGTCCTTGTGGACGAGTATTTTTGTTATATTAATTTAATCTTTAGCTGTCCTTGTGGACGAGTATTTTTGTTATATTAATTTAATCTTTAGCTGTCCTTGTGGACGAGTATTTTTGTTATATTAATTTAATCTTTAGCTGTCCTTGTGGACGAGTATTTTTGTTATATTAATTTAATCTTTAGCTGTCCTTGTGGACAAGTATTTTTGTTATATTAATTTAATCTTTAGCTGTCCTTGTGGACGTAGTATTTTTTAATCTTTAGTTATATTAATTTAATCTTTAGCTGTCCTTGTGGACTATTTTTGTTATATTAATTTAATCTTTAGCTGTCCTTGTGGACGAGTATTTTTGTTATATTAATTTAATCTTTAGCTGTCCTTGTGGACAGTATTTTTGTTATATTAATTTAATCTTTAGCTGTCCTTGTGGACTTTAGCTGTCCTTGTGGACAAGTATTTTTGTTATATTAATTTAATCTTTAGCTGTCCTTGTGGACGAGTATTTTTTTTTTAATCTTTAGTTATATTAATTTAATCTTTAGCTGTCCTTGTGGACAAGTATTTTTGTTATATTAATTTAATCTTTAGCTGTCCTTGTGGACAAGTATTTTTGTTATATTAATTTAATCTTTAGCTGTCCTTGTGGACAAGTATTTTTGTTATATTAATTTAATCTTTAGCTGTCCTTGTGGACAAGTATTTTTGTTATATTAATTTAATCTTTAGCTGTCCTTGTGGACGAGTATTTTTGTTATATTAATTTAATCTTTAGCTGTCCTTGTGGACGAGTATTTTTGTTATATTAATTTAATCTTTAGCTGTCCTTGTGGACGAGTATTTTTGTTATATTAATTTAATCTTTAGCTGTCCTTGTGGACGAGTATTTTTGTTATATTAATAATTTTAGCTGTCCTTGTGGACAAGTATTATATTTAATCTTTAGCTGTCCTTGTGGACAAGTATTTTTGTTATATTAATTTAATCTTTAGCTGTCCTTGTGGACAAGTATTTTTGTTATATTAATTTAATCTTTAGCTGTCCTTGTGTGTTATATTAATTTAATCTTTAGCTGTCCTTGTGGACAAGTATTTTTGTTTTTAATTTAATCTTTAGCTGTCCTTGTGGATATTTAATTTAATCTTTAGCTGTCCTTGTGGACAAGTATTTTTGTTATATTAATTTAATCTTTAGCTGTCCTTGTGGACAAGTATTTTTGTTATATTAATTTAATCTTTAGCTGTCCTTGTGGACGAGTATTTTTGTTATATTAATTTAATCTTTAGCTGTCCTTGTGGACAAGTATTTTTCCTTGTATATATATTAATTTAATCTTTAGCTGTCCTTGTGGACAGTATTTTTGTTATATTTTTGTTATATTAATTTAATCTTTAGCTGTCCTTGTGGACGAGTATTTTTGTTATATTAATTTAATCTTTAGCTGTCCTTGTGGACGAGTATTTTTGTTATATTAATTTAATCTTTAGCTGTCCTTGTGGACGAGTATTTTTGTTATATTAATTTAATCTTTAGCTGTCCTTGTGGACAAGTATTTTTGTTATATTAATTTAATCTTTAGCTGTCCTTGTGGACGAGTATTTTTGTTATATTAATTTAATCTTTAGCTGTCCTTGTGGACAAGTATTTTTGTTATATTAATTTAATCTTTAGCTGTCCTTGTGGACGAGTATTTTTGTTATATTAATTTAATCTTTAGCTGTCCTTGTGGACGAGTATTTTTGTTATATTAATTTAATCTTTAGCTGTCCTTGTGGACAAGTATTTTTGTTATATTAATTTAATCTTTAGCTGTCCTTGTGGACAAGTATTTTTGTTATATTAATTTAATCTTTAGCTGTCCTTGTGGACGAGTATTTTTGTTATATTAATTTAATCTTTAGCTGTCCTTGTGGACGAGTATTTTTTTTTATATTAATTTAATCTTTAGCTGTCCTTGTGGACAAGTATTTTTGTTATATTAATTTAATCTTTAGCTGTCCTTGTGGACAAGTATTTTTTATATTATATTAATTTAATCTTTAGCTGTCCTTGTGGACGAGTATTTTTGTTATATTAATTTAATCTTTAGCTGTCCTTGTGGACAAGTATTTTTGTTATATTAATTTAATCTTTAGCTGTCCTTGTGGACGAGTATTTTTGTATTTTTGTTATATTAATTTAATCTTTAGCTGTCCTTGTGGACGAGTATTTTTGTTATTAATTTAATCTTTATGTCTTTAGCTGTCCTTGTGGACGAGTATTTTTGTTATATTAATTTAATCTTTAGCTGTCCTTGTGGACGAGTATTTTTGTTATATTAATTTAATCTTTAGCTGTCCTTGTGGACGAGTATTTTTGTTATATTAATTTAATCTTTAGCTGTCCTTGTGGACGAGTATTTTTGTTATATTAATTTAATCTTTAGCTGTCCTTGTGGACGAGTATTTTTGTTATATTAATTTAATCTTTAGCTGTCCTTGTGGACAAGTATTTTTGTTATATTAATTTAATCTTTAGCTGTCCTTGTGGACGAGTATTTTTGTTATATTAATTTAATCTTTAGCTGTCCTTGTGGACGAGTATATTTTTAATCTTTAGTTATATTATATTTTTAATCTTTAGCTGTCCTTGTGGACGAGTATTTTTGTTATATTAATTTAATCTTTAGCTGTCCTTGTGGACAAGTATTTTTGTTATATTAATTTAATCTTTAGCTGTCCTTGTGGACGAGTATTTTTGTTATATTAATTTAATCTTTAGCTGTCCTTGTGGACGAGTATTTTTGTTATATTAATTTAATCTTTAGCTGTCCTTGTGGACGAGTATTTTTGTTATATTAATTTAATCTTTAGCTGTCCTTGTGGACAAGTATTTTTGTTATATTAATTTAATCTTTAGCTGTCCTTGTGGACAAGTATTTTTGTTATATTAATTTAATCTTTAGCTGTCCTTGTGGACAGTATTTTTGTTATATTAATTTAATCTTTAGCTGTCCTTGTGGACAAGTATTTTTGTTATATTAATTTAATCTTTAGCTGTCCTTGTGGACAAGTATTTTTGTTATATTAATTTAATCTTTAGCTGTCCTTGTGGACAAGTATTTTTGTTATATTAATTTAATCTTTAGCTGTCCTTGTGGACGAGTATTTTTGTTATATTAATTTAATCTTTAGCTGTCCTTGTGGACAAGTATTTTTGTTATATTAATTTAATCTTTAGCTGTCCTTGTGGACGAGTATTTTTGTTATATTAATTTAATCTTTAGCTGTCCTTGTGGACGAGTATTTTTGTTATATTAATTTAATCTTTAGTGCTGTCCTTGTGGACGAGTATTTTTGTTATATTAATTTAATCTTTAGCTGTCCTTGTGGACAAGTATTTTTGTTATATTAATTTAATCTTTAGCTGTCCTTGTGGACAAGTATTTTTTATATTAATTTAATCTTTAGTTATATTAATTTAATCTTTAGCTGTCCTTGTGGACAAGTATTTTTGTTATATTAATTTAATCTTTAGCTGTCCTTGTGGACAAGTATTTTTGTTATATTAATTTAATCTTTAGCTGTCCTTGTGGACAAGTATTTTTGTTATATTAATTTAATCTTTAGCTGTCCTTGTGGACAAGTATTTTTTGTTATATTAATTTAATCTTTAGCTGTCCTTGTGGACATTTTTGTTAGTATTTTTTTAGCTGTTATATTAATTTAATCTTTAGCTGTCCTTGTGGACAAGTATTTTTGTTATATTAATTTAATCTTTAGCTGTCCTTGTGGACAAGTATTTTTGTTATATTAATTTAATCTTTAGCTGTCCTTGTGGACGAGTATTTTTGTTATATTAATTTAATCTTTAGCTGTCCTTGTGGACAAGTATTTTTGTTATATTAATTTAATCTTTAGCTGTCCTTGTGGACGAGTATTTTTGTTATATTAATTTAATCTTTAGCTGTCCTTGTGGACAAGTATTTTTGTTATATTAATTTAATCTTTAGCTGTCCTTGTGGACAAGTATTTTTGTTATATTAATTTAATCTTTAGCTGTCCTTGTGGACAAGTATTTTTGTTATATTAATTTAATCTTTAGCTGTCCTTGTGGACAAGTATTTTTGTTATATTAATTTAATCTTTAGCTGTCCTTGTGGACGAGTATTTTTGTTATATTAATTTAATCTTTAGCTGTCCTTGTGGACAGTATTTTTGTTATATTAATTTAATCTTTAGCTGTCCTTGTGGACGAGTATTTTTGTTATATTAATTTAATCTTTAGCTGTCCTTGTGGACGAGTATTTTTGTTATATTAATTTAATCTTTAGCTGTCCTTGTGGACGAGTATTTTTGTTATATTAATTTAATCTTTAGCTGTCCTTGTGGACGAGTATTTTTGTTATATTAATTTAATCTTTAGCTGTCCTTGTGGACAAGTATTTTTGTTATATTAATTTAATCTTTAGCTGTCCTTGTGGACAAGTATTTTTTAGCTGTATATTAATTTAATCTTTAGCTGTCCTTGTGGACGAGTATTTTTGTTATATTAATTTAATCTTTAGCTGTCCTTGTGGACAAGTATTTTTGTTATATTAATTTAATCTTTAGCTGTCCTTGTGGACGAGTATTTTTGTTATATTAATTTAATCTTTAGCTGTCCTTGTGGACGAGTATTTTTGTTATATTAATTTAATCTTTAGCTGTCCTTGTGGACGAGTATTTTTGTTATATTAATTTAATCTTTAGCTGTCCTTGTGGACAAGTATTTTTGTTATATTAATTTAATCTTTAGCTGTCCTTGTGGACAAGTACTTTTGTTATTTTAATCTTTATTATTTTTGTTATATTAATTTAATCTTTAGCTGTCCTTGTGGACGAGTATTTTTGTTATATTAATTTAATCTTTAGCTGTCCTTGTGGACAAGTATTTTTGTTATATTAATTTAATCTTTAGCTGTCCTTGTGGACAAGTATTTTTGTTATATTAATTTAATCTTTAGCTGTCCTTGTGGACAGGTATTTTTTGTTATATTAATTTAATCTTTAGCTGTCCTTGTGGACAAGTATTTTTGGTATATTAATTTAATCTTTAGCTGTCCTTGTGGACGAGTATTTTTGTTATTTAATTTAATCTTTAGCTGTCCTTGTGGACAAGTATTTTTGTTATATTAATTTAATCTTTAGCTGTCCTTGTGGACGAGTATTTTTGTTATATTAATTTAATCTTTAGCTGTCCTTGTGGACGAGTATTTTTGTTATATTAATTTAATCTTTAGCTGTCCTTGTGGACAAGTATATTTTTAATCTTTAGTGTCCTTGTGGATATTAATTTAATCTTTAGCTGTCCTTGTGGACGAGTATTTTTGTTATATTAATTTAATCTTTAGCTGTCCTTGTGGACAAGTATTTTTGTTATATTAATTTAATCTTTAGCTGTCCTTGTGGACGAGTATTTTTGTTATATTAATTTAATCTTTAGCTGTCCTTGTGGACAAGTATTTTTGTTATATTAATTTAATCTTTAGCTGTCCTTGTGGACGAGTATTTTTGTTATATTAATTTAATCTTTAGCTGTCCTTGTGGACGAGTATTTTTGTTATATTAATTTAATCTTTAGCTGTCCTTGTGGACAAGTATTTTTGTTATATTAATTTAATCTTTAGCTGTCCTTGTGGACGAGTATTTTTGTTATATTAATTTAATCTTTAGCTGTCCTTGTGGACAAGTATTTTTGTTATATTAATTTAATCTTTAGCTGTCCTTGTGGACAGTATTTTTGTTATATTAATTTAATCTTTAGCTGTCCTTGTGGACAAGTATTTTTTATATTAATTTAATCTTTAGCTGTATATTAATTTAATCTTTAGCTGTCCTTGTGGACAAGTATTTTTGTTATATTAATTTAATCTTTAGCTGTCCTTGTGGACAAGTATTTTTGTTATATTAATTTAATCTTTAGCTGTCCTTGTGGACGAGTATTTTTAATCTTTAGTGTATATTAATTTAATCTTTAGCTGTCCTTGTGGACGAGTATTTTTGTTATATTAATTTAATCTTTAGCTGTCCTTGTGGACGAGTATTTTTGTTATATTAATTTAATCTTTAGCTGTCCTTGTGGACAAGTATTTTTGTTATATTAATTTAATCTTTAGCTGTCCTTGTGGACAAGTATTTTTGTTATATTAATTTAATCTTTAGCTGTCCTTGTGGACGAGTATTTTTGTTATATTAATTTAATCTTTAGCTGTCCTTGTGGACAAGTATTTTTGTTATATTAATTTAATCTTTAGCTGTCCTTGTGGACAAGTATTTTTGTTATATTAATTTAATCTTTAGCTGTCCTTGTGGACAAGTATTTTTGCTATATTAATTTAATCTTTAGCTGTCCTTGTGGACGTATATTTTTGTTATATTAATTTAATCTTTAGCTGTCTTTGTGGACAAGTATTTTTGTTATATTAATTTAATCTTTAGCTGTCCTTGTGGACAAGTATTTTTGTTATATTAATTTAATCTTTAGCTGTCCTTGTGGACGAGTATTTTTGTTATATTAATTTAATCTTTAGCTGTCCTTGTGGACGAGTATTTTTGTTATATAGCTTACAAGTATTTTTGTTATATTAATTTAATCTTTAGCTGTCCTTGTGGACAAGTATTTTTGTTATATTAATTTAATCTTTAGCTGTCCTTGTGGACAAGTATTTTTGTTATATTAATTTAATCTTTAGCTGTCCTTGTGGACAAGTATTTTTGTTATATTAATTTAATCTTTAGCTGTCCTTGTGGACAGTATTTTTGTTATATTAATTTAATCTTTAGCTGTCCTTGTGGACGAGTATTTTTGTTATATTAATTTAATCTTTAGCTGTCCTTGTGGACGAGTATTTTTGTTATATTAATTTAATCTTTAGCTGTCCTTGTGGACAAGTATTTTTGTTATATTAATTTAATCTTTAGCTGTCCTTGTGGACAGAGTATTTTTGTTATATTAATTTAATCTTTAGCTGTCCTTGTGGACGAGTATTTTTGTTATATTAATTTAATCTTTAGCTGTCCTTGTGGACGAGTATTTTTGTTATATTAATTTAATCTTTAGCTGTCCTTGTGGACAAGTATTTTTTATATTATATTAATTTAATCTTTAGCTGTCCTTGTGGACAAGTATTTTTGTTATATTAATTTAATCTTTAGCTGTCCTTGTGGACGAGTATTTTTGTTATATTAATTTAATCTTTAGCTGTCCTTGTGGACGAGTATTTTTGTTATATTAATTTAATCTTTAGCTGTCCTTGTGGACAAGTATTTTTGTTATATTAATTTAATCTTTAGCTGTCCTTGTGGACGAGTATTTTTGTTATATTAATTTAATCTTTAGCTGTCCTTGTGGACGAGTATTTTTGTTATATTAATTTAATCTTTAGCTGTCCTTGTGGACGAGTATTTTTTGTTATATTAATTTAATCTTTAGCTTATATTATATTTTTAATCTTTAGCTGTCCTTGTGGACAAGTATTTTTGTTATATTAATTTAATCTTTAGCTGTCCTTGTGGACGAGTATTTTTTATATTAATTTAATCTTTAGTTATATTAATTTAATCTTTAGCTGTCCTTGTGGACAAGAGTATTTTAGCTGTCCTTGTGGACGAGTATTTTTGTTATATTAATTTAATCTTTAGCTGTCCTTGTGGACGAGTATTTTTGTTATATTAATTTAATCTTTAGCTGTCCTTGTGGACGAGTTATATTAATTTAATCTTTAGTGTCCTTGTGGATATTTTTGTTATATTAATTTAATCTTTAGCTGTCCTTGTGGACAAGTATTTTTGTTATATTAATTTAATCTTTAGCTGTCCTTGTGGACGAGTATTTTTGTTATATTAATTTAATCTTTAGCTGTCCTTGTGGACAAGTATTTTTGTTATATTAATTTAATCTTTAGCTGTCCTTGTGGACAAGTATTTTTGTTATATTAATTTAATCTTTAGCTGTCCTTGTGGACAGTATTTTTGTTATATTAATTTAATCTTTAGCTGTCCTTGTGGACAAGTATTTTTGTTATATTAATTTAATCTTTAGCTGTCCTTGTGGACGAGTATTTTTGTTATATTAATTTAATCTTTAGCTGTCCTTGTGGACAAGTATTTTTGTTATATTAATTTAATCTTTAGCTGTCCTTGTGGACGAGTATTTTTGTTATATTAATTTAATCTTTAGCTGTCCTTGTGGACATAGTATTTTTGTTATATTAATTTAATCTTTAGCTGTCCTTGTGGACAAGTATTTTTTTAGTTATATTAATTTAATCTTTAGCTGTCCTTGTGGACAAGTATTTTTGTTATATTAATTTAATCTTTAGCTGTCCTTGTGGACGAGTATTTTTGTTATATTAATTTAATCTTTAGCTGTCCTTGTGGACAAGTATTTTTGTTATATTAATTTAATCTTTAGCTGTCCTTGTGGACAAGTATTTTTGTTATATTAATTTAATCTTTAGCTGTCCTTGTGGACAAGTATTTTTGTTATATTAATTTAATCTTTAGCTGTCCTTGTGGACGAGTATTTTTGTTATATTAATTTAATCTTTAGCTGTCCTTGTGGACAAGTATTTTTGTTATATTAATTTAATCTTTAGCTGTCCTTGTGGACAAGTATTTTTGTTATATTAATTTAATCTTTAGCTGTCCTTGTGGACAAGTATTTTTGTTATATTAATTTAATCTTTAGCTGTCCTTGTGGACGAGTATTTTTGTTATATTAATTTAATCTTTAGCTGTCCTTGTGGACAAGTATTTTTGTTATATTAATTTAATCTTTAGCTGTCCTTGTGGACAAGTATTTTTGTTATATTAATTTAATCTTTAGCTGTCCTTGTGGACAAGTATTTTTGTTATATTAATTTAATCTTTAGCTGTCCTTGTGGACAAGTATTTTTGTTATATTAATTTAATCTTTAGCTGTCCTTGTGGACAAGTATTTTTGTTATATTAATTTAATCTTTAGCTGTCCTTGTGGACGAGTTTTTTGTTATATTAATTTAATCTTTAGCTGTCCTTGTGGACAGTATTTTTGTTATATTAATTTAATCTTTAGCTGTCCTTGTGGACAAGTATTTTTGTTATATTAATTTAATCTTTAGCTGTCCTTGTGGACGAGTATTTTTGTTATATTAATTTAATCTTTAGCTGTCCTTGTGGACGAGTATTTTTTAATCTATATTAATTTAATCTTTAGCTGTCCTTGTGGACGAGTATTTTTGTTATATTAATTTAATCTTTAGCTGTCCTTGTGGACAAGTATTTTTGTTATATTAATTTAATCTTTAGCTGTCCTTGTGGACAAGTATTTTTGTTATATTAATTTAATCTTTAGCTGTCCTTGTGGACGAGTATTTTTGTTATATTAATTTAATCTTTAGCTGTCCTTGTGGACATTTTTGTTAGTATTTTTGTTATATTAATTTAATCTTTAGCTGTCCTTGTGGACGAGTATTTTTGTTATATTAATTTAATCTTTAGCTGTCCTTGTGGACGAGTATTTTTGTTATATTAATTTAATCTTTAGCTGTCCTTGTGGACAAGTATTTTTGTTATATTAATTTAATCTTTAGCTGTCCTTGTGGACAAGTATTTTTGTTATATTAATTTAATCTTTAGCTGTCCTTGTGGACAAGTATTTTTGTTATATTAATTTAATCTTTAGCTGTCCTTGTGGACAAGTAGTTATATTTTTAATCTTATATTAATTTAATCTTTAGCTGTCCTTGTGGACAAGTATTTTTGTTATATTAATTTAATCTTTAGCTGTCCTTGTGGACGAGTATTTTTGTTATATTAATTTAATCTTTAGCTGTCCTTGTGGACAAGTATTTTTGTTATATTAATTTAATCTTTAGCTGTCCTTGTGGACGAGTATTTTTGTTATATTAATTTAATCTTTAGCTGTCCTTGTGGACAAGTATTTTTGTTATATTAATTTAATCTTTAGCTGTCCTTGTGGACGAGTATTTTTGTTATATTAATTTAATCTTTAGCTGTCCTTGTGGACGAGTATTTTTGTTATATTAATTTAATCTTTAGCTGTCCTTGTGGACAAGTATTTTTGTTATATTAATTTAATCTTTAGCTGTCCTTGTGGACGAGTATTTTTGTTATATTAATTTAATCTTTAGCTGTCCTTGTGGACGAGTATTTTTGTTATATTAATTTAATCTTTAGCTGTCCTTGTGGACGAGTATTTTTGTTATATTAATTTAATCTTTAGCTGTCCTTGTGGACAAGTATTTTTGTTATATTAATTTAATCTTTAGCTGTCCTTGTGGACGAGTATTTTTGTTATATTAATTTAATCTTTAGCTGTCCTTGTGGACAAGTATTTTTGTATGTCCTTGTGGACAAGTTTTTTGTTATATTAATTTAATCTTTAGCTGTCCTTGTGGACAAGTATTTTTGTTATATTAATTTAATCTTTAGCTGTCCTTGTGGACAAGTATTTTTGTTATATTAATTTAATCTTTAGCTGTCCTTGTGGACAGTATTTTTGTTATATTAATTTAATCTTTAGCTGTCCTTGTGGACAAGTATTTTTGTTATATTAATTTAATCTTTAGCTGTCCTTGTGGACAAGTATTTTTGTTATATTAATTTAATCTTTAGCTGTCCTTGTGGACAGTATTTTTGTTATATTAATTTAATCTTTAGCTGTCCTTGTGGACAAGTATTTTTGTTATATTAATTTAATCTTTAGCTGTCCTTGTGGACGAGTATTTTTGTTATATTAATTTAATCTTTAGCTGTCCTTGTGGACAAGTATTTTTGTTATATTAATTTAATCTTTAGCTGTCCTTGTGGACGAGTATTTTTTTATATTAATTTTTAATCTTTAGCTGTCCTTGTGGACAAGTATTTTTGTTATATTAATTTAATCTTTAGCTGTCCTTGTGGACAAGTATTTTTTAATCTTTAGTTATATTAATTTAATCTTTAGCTGTCCTTGTGGACGAGTATTTTTGTTATATTAATTTAATCTTTAGCTGTCCTTGTGGACAAGTATTTTTGTTATATTAATTTAATCTTTAGCTGTCCTTGTGGACGAGTATTTTTGTTATATTAATTTAATCTTTAGCTGTCCTTGTGGACGAGTATTTTTGTTATATTAATTTAATCTTTAGCTGTCCTTGTGGACAAGTATTTTTGTTATATTAATTTAATCTTTAGCTGTCCTTGTGGACAAGTATTTTTGTTATATTAATTTAATCTTTAGCTGTCCTTGTGGACGAGTATTTTTTGTTATATTAATTTAATCTTTAGCTGTCCTTGTGGACGAGTATTTTTGTTATATTAATTTAATCTTTAGCTGTCCTTGTGGACAAGTATTTTTGTTATATTAATTTAATCTTTAGCTGTCCTTGTGGACAAGTATTTTTGTTATATTAATTTAATCTTTAGCTGTCCTTGTGGACAAGTATTTTTGTTATATTAATTTAATCTTTAGCTGTCCTTGTGGACGAGTATTTTTGTTATATTAATTTAATCTTTAGCTGTCCTTGTGGACAAGATTTTTGTTATATTAATTAATTTTAGCTGTCCTTGTGGACGAGTATTTTTTTGTTATATTAATTTAATCTTTAGCTGTCCTTGTGGACGAGTATTTTTGTTATATTAATTTAATCTTTAGCTGTCCTTGTGGACAAGTATTTTTGTTATATTAATTTAATCTTTAGCTGTCCTTGTGGACGAGTATTTTTGTTATATTAATTTAATCTTTAGCTGTCCTTGTGGACAAGTATTTTTGTTATATTAATTTAATCTTTAGCTGTCCTTGTGGACAAGTATTTTTGTATATTTAATCTTTAGCTTTTGTGGACAATCTTTAGCTGTCCTTGTGGACGAGTATTTTTGTTATATTAATTTAATCTTTAGCTGTCCTTGTGGACAGTATTTTTGATATTAATTTAATCTTTAGTATTTTTTGTTATATTAATTTAATCTTTAGTTATATTAATTTAATCTTTAGCTGTCCTTGTGGACGAGTATTTTTGTTATATTAATTTAATCTTTAGCTGTCCTTGTGGACGAGTATTTTTGTTATATTAATTTAATCTTTAGCTGTCCTTGTGGACAAGTATTTTTGTTATATTAATTTAATCTTTAGCTGTCCTTGTGGACAAGTATTTTTGTTATATTAATTTAATCTTTAGCTGTCCTTGTGGACGAGTATTTTTGTTATATTAATTTAATCTTTAGCTGTCCTTGTGGACAAGTATTTTTGTTATATTAATTTAATCTTTAGCTGTCCTTGTGGACGAGTATTTTTGTTATATTAATTTAATCTTTAGCTGTCCTTGTGGACGAGTATTTTTTTAATCTTTAGTTATATTAATTTAATCTTTAGCTGTCCTTGTGGACAAGTATTTTTGTTATATTAATTTAATCTTTAGCTGTCCTTGTGGACAAGTATTTTTGTTATATTAATTTAATCTTTAGCTGTCCTTGTGGACAAGTATTTTTGTTATATTAATTTAATCTTTAGCTGTCCTTGTGGACAAGTATTTTTGTTATATTAATTTAATCTTTGTCCTTGTGGAGCTGTCCTTGTGGACAAGTATTTTTGTTATATTAATTTAATCTTTAGCTGTCCTTGTGGACAAGTATTTTTGTTATATTAATTTAATCTTTAGCTGTCCTTGTGGACAAGTATTTTTGTTATATTAATTTAATCTTTAGCTGTCCTTGTGGACGAGTATTTTTGTTATATTAATTTAATCTTTAGCTGTCCTTGTGGACGAGTATTTTTGTTATATTAATTTAATCTTTAGCTGTCCTTGTGGACGAGTATTTTTGTTATATTAATTTAATCTTTAGCTGTCCTTGTGGTTATATTAATTTAATCTTTAGCTGTATTTTTTGTTATATTAATTTAATCTTTAGCTGTCCTTGTGGACGAGTATTTTTGTTATATTAATTTAATCTTTAGCTGTCCTTGTGGACAGTATTTTTTAATCTTTAGTTATATTAATTTAATCTTTAGCTGTCCTTGTGGACAAGTATTTTTGTTATATTAATTTAATCTTTAGCTGTCCTTGTGGACGAGTATTTTTGTTATATTAATTTAATCTTTAGCTGTCCTTGTGGACGAGTATTTTTGTTATATTAATTTAATCTTTAGCTGTCCTTGTGGACGAGATTTTTTATTATATTAATTTAATCTTTAGCTGTCCTTGTGGACAAGTATTTTTGTTATATTAATTTAATCTTTAGCTGTCCTTGTGGACGAGTATTTTTGTTATATTAATTTAATCTTTAGCTGTCCTTGTGGACGTATATTTTTGTTATATTAATTTAATCTTTAGCTGTCTTTGTGGACAAGTATTTTTGTTATATTAATTTAATCTTTAGCTGTCCTTGTGGACGAAGTATTTTTGTTATATTAATTTAATCTTTAGCTGTCCTTGTGGACAAGTAGTATTTTTTTATATTAATTTAATCTTTAGCTGTCCTTGTGGACAAGTATTTTTGTTATATTAATTTAATCTTTAGCTGTCCTTGTGGACGAGTATTTTGTTATATTAATTTAATCTTTAGCTGTCCTTGTGGACAAGTATTTTTGTTATATTAATTTAATCTTTAGCTGTCCTTGTGGACAAGTATTTTTGTTATATTAATTTAATCTTTAGCTGTCCTTGTGGACGAGTATTTTTGTTATATTAATTTAATCTTTAGCTGTCCTTGTGGACGAGTATTTTTGTTATATTAATTTAATCTTTAGCTGTCCTTGTGGACGAGTATTTTTGTTATATTAATTTAATCTTTAGCTGTCCTTGTGGACAAGTATTTTTGTTATATTAATTTAATCTTTAGCTGTCCTTGTGGACAAGTATTTTTGTTATATTAATTTAATCTTTAGCTGTCCTTGTGGACAAGTATTTTTGTTATATTAATTTAATCTTTAGCTGTCCTTGTGGACGAGTATTTTTGTTATATTAATTTAATCTTTAGCTGTCCTTGTGGACAAGTATTTTTGTTATATTAATTTAATCTTTAGCTGTCCTTGTGGACAGTATTTTTGTTAGTATTTTTTTAGTTATATTAATTTAATCTTTAGCTGTCCTTGTGGACAAGTATTTTTGTTATATTAATTTAATCTTTAGCTGTCCTTGTGGACGAGTATTTTTGTTATATTAATTTAATCTTTAGCTGTCCTTGTGGACAGGTATTTTTGTTATATTAATTTAATCTTTAGCTGTCCTTGTGGACAAGTATTTTTGTTATATTAATTTAATCTTTAGCTGTCCTTGTGGACAAGTATTTTTGTTATATTAATTTAATCTTTAGCTGTCCTTGTGGACAAGTATTTTTGTTATATTATATTTAATCTTTAGCTGTCCTTGTGGACAAGTATTTTTGTTATATTAATTTAATCTTTAGCTGTCCTTGTGGACAAGTATTTTTGTTATATTAATTTAATCTTTAGCTGTCCTTGTGGACAGTAGTATTTTTTAATCTTTAGTTATATTAATTTAATCTTTAGCTGTCCTTGTGGACAAGTATTTTTGTTATATTAATTTAATCTTTAGCTGTCCTTGTGGACAAGTATTTTTGTTATATTAATTTAATCTTTAGCTGTCCTTGTGGACAAGTATTTTTTTTGTTATATTAATTTAATCTTTAGCTGTCCTTGTGGACGAGTATTTTTGTTATATTAATTTAATCTTTAGCTGTCCTTGTGGACGAGTATTTTTGTTATATTAATTTAATCTTTAGCTGTCCTTGTGGACGAGTATTTTTGTTATATTAATTTAATCTTTAGCTGTCCTTGTGGACGAGTATTTTTGTTATATTAATTTAATCTTTAGCTGTCCTTGTGGACGAGTATTTTTGTTATATTAATTTAATCTTTAGCTGTCCTTGTGGACGAGTATTTTTGTTATATTAATTTAATCTTTAGCTGTCCTTGTGGACAAGTATTTTTGTTATATTAATTTAATCTTTAGCTGTCCTTGTGGACGAGTATTTTTGTTATATTAATTTAATCTTTAGCTGTCCTTGTGGACAAGTATTTTTGTTATATTAATTTAATCTTTAGCTGTCCTTGTGGACAAGTATTTTTGTTATATTAATTTAATCTTTAGCTGTCCTTGTGGACAAGTATTTTTGTTATATTAATTTAATCTTTAGCTGTCCTTGTGGACAAGTATTTTTGTTATATTAATTTAATCTTTAGCTGTCCTTGTGGACGAGTATTTTTGTTATATTAATTTAATCTTTAGCTGTCCTTGTGGACAAGTATTTTTGTTATATTAATTTAATCTTTAGCTGTCCTTGTGGACAAGTATTTTTGTTATATTAATTTAATCTTTAGCTGTCCTTGTGGACAAGTATTTTTGTTATATTAATTTAATCTTTAGCTGTCCTTGTGGACGAGTATTTTTGTTATATTAATTTAATCTTTAGCTGTCCTTGTGGACAGTATTTTTGTTATATTAATTTAATCTTTAGCTGTCCTTGTGGACAAGTATTTTTGTTATATTAATTTAATCTTTAGCTGTCCTTGTGGACGAGTATTTTTGTTATATTAATTTTCTTTAGCTGTCCTTGTGGACAAGTATTTTTGTTATATTAATTTAATCTTTAGCTGTCCTTGTGGACGAGTAGTATTTTTGTTATATTAATTTAATCTTTAGCTGTCCTTGTGGACAAGTATTTTTGTTATATTAATTTAATCTTTAGCTGTCCTTGTGGACAAGTAGTTTTTTTTAGTTATATTAATTTAATCTTTAGCTGTCCTTGTGGACGAGTATTTTTGTTATATTAATTTAATCTTTAGCTGTCCTTGTGGACGAGTATTTTTGTTATATTAATTTAATCTTTAGCTGTCCTTGTGGACAAGTATTTTTGTTATATTAATTTAATCTTTAGCTGTCCTTGTGGACAAGTATTTTTGTTATATTAATTTAATCTTTAGCTGTCCTTGTGGACGAGTATTTTTGTTATATTAATTTAATCTTTAGCTGTCCTTGTGGACAAGTATTTTTGTTATATTAATTTAATCTTTAGCTGTCCTTGTGGACAGTATTTTTGTTATATTAATTTAATCTTTAGCTGTCCTTGTGGACGAGTATTTTTGTTATATTAATTTAATCTTTAGCTGTCCTTGTGGACAAGTATTTTTGTTATATTAATTTAATCTTTAGCTGTCCTTGTGGACGAGTATTTTTGTTATATTAATTTAATCTTTAGCTGTCCTTGTGGACAAGTATTTTTGTTATATTAATTTAATCTTTAGCTGTCCTTGTGGACGAGTATTTTTGTTATATTAATTTAATCTTTAGCTGTCCTTGTGGACAGTATTTTTGTTATATTAATTTAATCTTTAGCTGTCCTTGTGGACAGAGTATTTTTGTTATATTAATTTAATCTTTAGCTGTCCTTGTGGACGAGTATTTTT
Source organism: Tachypleus tridentatus (assembly GCF_004210375.1). NCBI lineage: Eukaryota > Metazoa > Arthropoda > Merostomata > Xiphosura > Limulidae > Tachypleus > Tachypleus tridentatus. Next base: position 7,026,199 of record NC_134830.1, on the reverse strand, counting down.
GTTATATTAATTTAATCTTTAGCTGTCCTTGTGGACAGAGTATTTTTTAATCTTTAGTTATATTAATTTAATCTTTAGCTGTCCTTGTGGACGAGTATTTTTGTTATATTAATTTAATCTTTAGCTGTCCTTGTGGACAAGTATTTTTGTTATATTAATTTAATCTTTAGCTGTCCTTGTGGACGAGTATTTTTGTTATATTAATTTAATCTTTAGCTGTCCTTGTGGACAAGTATTTTTGTTATATTAATTTAATCTTTAGCTGTCCTTGTGGACAAGTATTTTTGTTATATTAATTTAATCTTTAGCTGTCCTTGTGGACAAGTATTTTTGTTATATTAATTTAATCTTTAGCTGTCCTTGTGGACAAGTATTTTTGTTATATTAATTTAATCTTTAGCTGTCCTTGTGGACGAGTATTTTTGTTATATTAATTTAATCTTTAGCTGTCCTTGTGGACAAGTATTTTTGTTATATTAATTTAATCTTTAGCTGTCCTTGTGGACGAGTATATTTTTAATTTTATTTTTTAATCTTTAGCTGTCCTTGTGGACGAGTATTTTTGTTATATTAATTTAATCTTTAGCTGTCCTTGTGGACAAGTATTTTTGTTATATTAATTTAATCTTTAGCTGTCCTTGTGGACGAGTATTTTTGTTATATTAATTTAATCTTTAGCTGTCCTTGTGGACAAGTATTTTTGTTATATTAATTTAATCTTTAGCTGTCCTTGTGGACAAGTATTTTTGTTATATTAATTTAATCTTTAGCTGTCCTTGTGGACAAGTATTTTTGTTATATTAATTTAATCTTTAGCTGTCCTTGTGGACAAGTATTTTTGTTATATTAATTTAATCTTTAGCTGTCCTTGTGGACAAGTATTTTTGTTATATTAATTTAATCTTTAGCTGTCCTTGTGGACAAGTATTTTTGTTATATTAATTTAATCTTTAGCTGTCCTTGTGGACGAGTATTTTTGTTATATTAATTTAATCTTTAGCTGTCCTTGTGGACAAGTATTTTTGTTATATTAATTTAATCTTTAGCTGTCCTTGTGGACGAGTATTTTTGTTATATTAATTTAATCTTTAGCTGTCCTTGTGGACAAGTATTTTTGTTATATTAATTTAATCTTTAGCTGTCCTTGTGGACAAGTATTTTTGTTATATTAATTTAATCTTTAGCTGTCCTTGTGGACAGTAGTAATTCTTTGTTATATTAATTTAATCTTTAGCTGTCCTTGTGGACAAGTATTTTTGTTATATTAATTTAATCTTTAGCTGTCCTTGTGGACAAGTATTTTTGTTATATTAATTTAATCTTTAGCTGTCCTTGTGGACGAGTATTTTTGTTATATTAATTTAATCTTTAGCTGTCCTTGTGGACGAGTATTTTTGTTATATTAATTTAATCTTTAGCTGTCCTTGTGGACGAGTATTTTTGTTATATTAATTTAATCTTTAGCTGTCCTTGTGGACGAGTATTTTTGTTATATTAATTTAATCTTTAGCTGTCCTTGTGGACGAGTATTTTTGTTATATTAATTTAATCTTTAGCTGTCCTTGTGGACGAGTATTTTTGTTATATTAATTTAATCTTTAGCTGTCCTTGTGGACAAGTATTTTTGTTATATTAATTTAATCTTTAGCTGTCCTTGTGGACAAGTATTTTTTGTTATATTAATTTAATCTTTAGCTGTCCTTGTGGACGAGTATTTTTGTTATATTAATTTAATCTTTAGCTGTCCTTGTGGACAAGTATTTTTGTTATATTAATTTAATCTTTAGCTGTCCTTGTGGACAAGTATTTTTGTTATATTAATTTAATCTTTAGCTGTCCTTGTGGACGAGTATTTTTGTTATATTAATTTAATCTTTAGCTGTCCTTGTGGACAAGTATTTTTGTTATATTAATTTAATCTTTAGCTGTCCTTGTGGACAGTATTTTTGTTATATTAATTTAATCTTTAGCTGTCCTTGTGGACGAGTATTTTAATTTAATCTTTAGCTGTCCTTGTGGACGTTATATTAATTTAATCTTTAGCTGTCCTTGTGGACGAGTATTTTTGTTATATTAATTTAATCTTTAGCTGTCCTTGTGGACAAGTATTTTTGTTATATTAATTTAATCTTTAGCTGTCCTTGTGGACAAGTATTTTTGTTATATTAATTTAATCTTTAGCTGTCCTTGTGGACAGTATTTTTGTTATATTAATTTAATCTTTAGCTGTCCTTGTGGACAAGTATTTTTGTTATATTAATTTAATCTTTAGCTGTCCTTGTGGACGAGTATTTTTATTATATTAATTTAATCTTTAGCTGTCCTTGTGGACAGTATTTTTGTTATATTAATTTAATCTTTAGCTGTCCTTGTGGACGAGTATTTTTGTTATATTAATTTAATCTTTAGCTGTCCTTGTGGACAGTATTTTTGTTATATTAATTTAATCTTTAGCTGTCCTTGTGGACAAGTATTTTTGTTATATTAATTTAATCTTTAGCTGTCCTTGTGGACGAGTATTTTTTTGTTATATTAATTTAATCTTTAGCTGTCCTTGTGGACAAGTATTTTTGTTATATTAATTTAATCTTTAGCTGTCCTTGTGGACGAGTATTTTTGTTATATTAATTTAATCTTTAGCTGTCCTTGTGGACAAGTATTTTTGTTATATTAATTTAATCTTTAGCTGTCCTTGTGGACGAGTATTTTTGTTATATTAATTTAATCTTTAGCTGTCCTTGTGGACGAGTATTTTTGTTATATTAATTTAATCTTTAGCTGTCCTTGTGGACGAGTATTTTTGTTATATTAATTTAATCTTTAGCTGTCCTTGTGGACAAGTATTTTTGTTATATTAATTTAATCTTTAGCTGTCCTTGTGGACAAGTATTTTTTAATCTTATATTAATTTAATCTTTAGCTGTCCTTGTGGACAAGTATTTTTGTTATATTAATTTAATCTTTAGCTGTCCTTGTGGACAAGTATTTTTGTTATATTAATTTAATCTTTAGCTGTCCTTGTGGACGAGTATTTTTGTTATATTAATTTAATCTTTAGCTGTCCTTGTGGACAAGTATTTTTGTTATATTAATTTAATCTTTAGCTGTCCTTGTGGACAAGTATTTTTGTTATATTAATTTAATCTTTAGCTGTCCTTGTGGACGAGTATTTTTGTTATATTAATTTAATCTTTAGCTGTCCTTGTGGACAAGTATTTTTGTTATATTAATTTAATCTTTAGCTGTCCTTGTGGACGAGTATTTTTGTTATATTAATTTAATCTTTAGCTGTCCTTGTATTTTGTGGCTGTCCTTGTGGACGAGTATTTTTGTTATATTAATTTAATCTTTAGCTGTCCTTGTGGACAAGTATTTTTGTTATATTAATTTAATCTTTAGCTGTCCTTGTGGACAAGTATTTTTGTTATATTAATTTAATCTTTAGCTGTCCTTGTGGACAAGTATTTTTGTTATATTAATTTAATCTTTAGCTGTCCTTGTGGACAAGTATTTTTGTTATATTAATTTAATCTTTAGCTGTCCTTGTGGACAAGTATTTTTTATATTAATTTAATCTTTAGCTGTCCTTGTGGACAAGTATTTTTGTTATATTAATTTAATCTTTAGCTGTCCTTGTGGATATTAATTTAATCTTTAGCTGTCTTTGTGGACAAGTATTTTTGTTATATTAATTTAATCTTATCTGTCCTTGTGGACAAGTATTTTTGTTATATTAATTTAATCTTTAGCTGTCCTTGTGGACGAGTATTTTTGTTATATTAATTTAATCTTTAGCTGTCCTTGTGGACAAGTATTTTTGTTATATTAATTTAATCTTTAGCTGTCCTTGTGGACGAGTATTTTTGTTATATTAATTTAATCTTTAGCTGTCCTTGTGGACAAGTATTTTTGTTATATTAATTTAATCTTTAGCTGTCCTTGTGGACGAGTATTTTTGTTATATTAATTTAATCTTTAGCTGTCCTTGTGGACGAGTATTTTTGTTATATTAATTTAATCTTTAGCTGTCCTTGTGGACAAGTATTTTTGTTATATTAATTTAATCTTTAGCTGTCCTTGTGGACGAGTATTTTTGTTATATTAATTTAATCTTTAGCTGTCCTTGTGGACGAGTATTTTTGTTATATTAATTTAATCTTTAGCTGTCCTTGTGGACGAGTATTTTTGTTATATTAATTTAATCTTTAGCTG
>NC_134830.1:6937401-7021487 GCF_004210375.1 Tachypleus tridentatus | reverse complement strand
ATTATTGTAGAATAAATTGGTGATACAACTATTACTAATGTATGGGTAAAATAAATTAGTGGTATAACTATTACTAATGTGTGGGTAGAATAAATTGGTGATATAACTATTACTAATGTGTGAGTGAATAAAATTGGTGATACATATACTAATGTATGGGTAGATCAATTGGTTATACAACTATTACTAATGTTGAAAAGGTGAATAAATTGGTTATACAACTATTACTAATGCATGAGTAGAATAAATTAGTGTGATACAACTATTACTACTGTATGAGCAGAATAAATCAAAGTGATACAACTATTACTAATAATGTTCGGTAGTATAAAATTGGTGGTACAGCTATTACTAACGTATGAGTAGCATAAATCAGTTGGTACAACCATTACTAATGTATGAGTAGAATAAAATTGCGGCACAACTATTACTAATGTGTGTGAGTAGAATAAATTAGTGATACAACTATTACTAATGTATTGAGCAGAATAAATTAGTTGAGGTACAACTATTACTAATGTATGAGTAGAATAAAATTAGTGGTATAACCATTACTAATGTGTGAGTAGAATAAATTAGTTATACAACCATTACTAATGTATGAGTAAGAATAAATTAGTGACAACAACCATTACTAATGAGAGCAGTAGAATAAATTAGTTATAAAACTATTACTAATATATGACGAATTATACAAACAAATTAGTTATACAACTATTACTAATGTATGAGGCAGAATAAATTAGTGATACAACTATTACCAATGTATGAGTAGAATAAATTAGTTACAATAAACTAATGGTTAATGTATGAGTAGAATAAAATGAAAGTGACACAACTATTACTAATGTATATGAGGTAGAATAAATTAGGCAGTTACAACTATTACTAATGTATGAGTATTGAATAAATTAGTGGACACAGGTATTACTAATGTATAGGTAGAATAAATTAGTTATACAACTATTACCAATGTATGAGGTAGAATAAATTAGTGATACAACTATTACTAATGTGTGAGTAGAATAAATTAGTGATACAACTATTACTAATGTGTGAGTAGAATAAATTAAGAGATACAAACTATTACTAATGTATGAGTAGAATAAATTAGTGATACAACTATTACTAATGTATGAGTAGAATAAATTGAAGTGATTACAACTATTACTAATGTGTGAGTAGAATAAATTAGTGATACAACTATTACTAATGTATGAGTAGAATAAATTAGTGGTACAACTATTACCAATGTATGAGTAGAATAAATTAGTGGTACAACTATTACTAATGTATGATGTAGAATAAATTAGTTGATACAACTATTACTAATGTAAGAGTGGAATAAATTGGTGACACAACTATTACTAATGTGTGAGGTAGAATAAATTAGTGATACAACTATTACTAATGTATGCAGTAGAATAAATTAGTGATACAACTATTACTAATGTATGAGTAGAATAAATTAGTGATACAACTATTACTAATGTATGAGTAGAATAAATTAGTGATACAACTATTACTAATGTATGAGTTGAATAAATTAGTGATACAACTATTACTACTGTATGAGTAAATTAAATAAATTAATTGGTACAACTACCTGTACTAATGTATGAGTAGAATAAATTAGTGGTACAACTATTACTAATGTATGAGTAGAATAAATTAGTTATACAACTATTACTAATGTATGTGTAGAATAGAATTAGTGATACAACTATTACTAATGTATGAGTAAAAAATTAGTGATACAACTATTACTAATGTATGAGTAGAATAAATTAGTTATACAACTATTACTAATGTATGAGTAGAATAAATTAGTGGTACAACTATTACTAATGTATGAGTAGAATAAATTAGAGTGAAACAACTATTACTAATGTATGAGTAGAATAAATTAGTGATACAACTATTACTAATGTATGGTAGAATAAATTAGTTGTACAACTATTACTAATGTATGAGTAGAATAAATTAGTGATACAACTATTACTAATGTATGAGTAGAATAAATTGGTGGCATACAACTTTTACTAATGTATGAGTAGAATAAATTAGTTATACAACTATTACTAATGTATGAGTAGAATAAATTAGTTATACAACTATTACTAATGTATGAGTAGAATAAATTAGTGGTACAACTATTACTAATGTATGAGTAGAATAAATTAGTTATACAACTATTACTAATGTATGAGTAGAATAAATTAGTGATACAACTATTACTAATGTATGAGTAGAATAAATTAGTGATACAACTATTACTAATGTATGAGTAGAATAAATTAGTGATACAACTATTACTAATGTATGAGTAGAATAAATTAGTGATACAACTATTACTAATGTATGAGTAGAATAAATTAGTGATACAAGCTATTACTAATGTATGAGTAGAATAAATTAGTGATACAACTATTACTAATGTATGAGTAGAATAAATTAGTGATACAACTATTACTAATGTGGTTATACAACTATTGAGTAGAATAAATTAGTGATACAACTATTACTAATGTATGAGTAGAATAAATTAGTTATACAACTATTACTAATGTATTGGTAGAATAAATTGGTTATACAACTATTACTAATGTATGAGTAGAATAAATTAGTTATACAACTATTACTAATGTATGAGTAGAATAAATTAGTAGATACAACTATTACTAATGTATGAGTAGAATAAATTAGTGCAACTATACAACTATTACTAATGTATGAGTAGAATAAATTAGTTATACAACTATTACTAATGTATGGTAGAATAAATTGGTACAAAACTATACAACCATTACTGAAATGTATAATGAGATAGTAATAAATTAGTGATACAACTATTACTAATGTATGAGTAGAATAAATTAGTGATACAACTATTACTAATGTATGAGTAGAATAAATTAGTGATACAACTATTACTAATGTATGAGTAGAATAAATTAGTTATACAACTATTACTAATGTATGAGTAGAATAAATTAGTGATACAACTATTACTAATGTATAGTAGAATAAATTAGATACAACTATTACTAATGATTAGAATAAAATAGTTATTATACAACTATTACTAATGTGTTAGTTATACAACCATTACTAGAATAAATTAGTGGTACAACTATTACTAATGTATGAGTAGAATAAATTGGTGGTACAACTATTACTAATGTATGAGTAGAATAAATTAGTATACAACTATTACTAATGTATGAGTAGAATAAATTAGTGATACAACTATTACTAATGTATGAGTAGAATAAATTAGTGATACAACTATTACTAATGTATGAGTAGAATAAATTAATTATACAACTATTACTAATGTATGAGTAGAATAAATTAGTTATACAACTATTACTAATGTATGAGTAGAATAAATTAGTGATACAACTATTACTAATGTATGAGTAGAATAAATTAGTGATACAACTATTACTAATGTATGAGGTAGAATAAATTAGTGATACAACTATTACTAATGTATGAGTAGAATAAATTAGTGATACAACTATTACTAATGTATGAGTAGAATAAATTAGTGATACAACTATTACTAATGTATGAGGTAGAATAAATTAGTGATACAACTATTACTAATGTATGAGTAGAATAAATTAGTGATACAACTATTACTAATGTATGAGTAGAATAAATTAGTTATACAACTATTACTAATGTATGAGTAGAATAAATTAGTTATACAACTATTACTAATGTATGAGTAGAATAAATTAGTGATACAACTATTACTAATGTGTGAGTAGAATAAATTGGTGATACAACTATTACTAATGTATGAGTAGAATAAATTAGTGATACAACTATTACTAATGTATGAGTAGAATAAATTAGTGATACAACTATTACTAATGTATGAGTAGAATAAATTAGTTATACAACTATTACTAATGTATGAGTAGAATAAATTAGTGATACACTATTACTATTACTAATGTAATGAGTAGAATAAATTAGTGAGTACAACTATTACTAATGTATGAGTAGAATAAATTAGTGATACAACATTACTAAATTGGTTATACAACTAATGTATGAGTAGAATAAATTAGTGATACAACTATTACTAATGTATGAGTAGAATAAATTAGTTATACAACTATTACTAATGTATGAGTAGAATAAATTAGTGGACCCTATACAACTATTACTAATGTGTGAGTAGAATAAATTAGTTATACAACTATTACTAATGTATGAGTAGAATAAATTAGTGATACAACTATTACTAATGTATGAGTAGAATAAATTAGTTGATACAACTATTACTAATGTATGAGTAGAATAAATTAGTGGTACAACTATTACTAATGTATGAGTAGAATAAATTAGTGATACAACTATTACTAATGTATGAGTAGAATAAATTAGTGATACAACTATTACTAATGTGTGAGTAGAATAAATTAGTGATACAACTATTACTAATGTATGAGTAGAATAAATTAGTTATACAACTATTACTAATGTATGAGTAGAATAAATTGGTGATACAACTATTACTAATGTATGGGTAGAATAAATTGGTGATACAACTATTACTAATGTATGAGTAGAATAAATTAGTGATACAACTATTACTAATAAATTAGTGATACAACTATTACTAATGTATGAGTAGAATAAATTAGTGATACAACTATTACTAATGTATGAGTAGAATAAATTAGTTATACAACTATTACTAATGTATGAGTAGAATAAATTAGTGATACAACTATTACTAATGTATGAGTAGAATAAATTGGTGATACAACTATTACTAATGTATGAGTAGAATAAATTAGTGATACAACTATTACTAATGTATGAGTAGAATAAATTAGTGATACAACTATTACTAATGTATGAGTAGAATAAATTAGTGATACAACTATTACTAATGTATGAGTAGAATAAATTAGTGATACAACTATTACTAATGTATGAGTAGAATAAATTAGTGGTACAACTATTACTAATGTATGAGTAGAATAAATTAGTGATACAACTATTACTAATGTATGAGTAGAATAAATTAGTGATACAACTATTACTAATGTATGAGGTAGAATAAATTAGTGATACAACTATTACTAATGTATGAGTAGAATAAATTAGTGATACAACTATTACTAATGTATGAGTAGAATAAATTGAGTGATACAACTATTACTAATGTATGAGTAGAATAAATTAGTGATACAACTATTACTAATGTATGAGTAGAATAAATTAGTTATACAACTATTACTAATGTATGAGTAGAATAAATTAGTTATACAACTATTACTAATGTATGAGTAGAATAAATTAGTGATACAACTATTACTAATGTATGAGTAGAATAAATTAGTGATACAACTATTACTAATGTGAGTAGAATAAATTAGTTATACAACTATTACTAATGTATGAGTAGAATAAATTAGTGATACAACTATTACTAATGTATGAGTAGAATAAATTAGTTATACAACTATTACTAATGTGTGAGTAGAATAAATTAGTGATACAACTATTACTAATGTATGAGTAGAATAAATTAGTGATACAACTATTACTAATGTATGAGTAGAATAAATTAGTGATACAACTATTACTAATTATACAACTATTACTAATGTATGAGTAGAATAAATTAGTGGTACAACTATTACTAATGTATGAGTAGAATAAATTAGTTATACAACTATTACTAATGTATGAGTAGAATAAATTAGTGATACAACTATTACTAATGTTAGTTGATACAACTATTACTAATGTATGGTAGAATAAATTAGTTATACAACTATTACTAATGTATGAGTAGAATAAATTAGTGATACAACTATTACTAATGTATGAGTAGAATAAATTAGTTATACAACTATTACTAATGTATGAGTAGAATAAATTAGTTATACAACTATTACTAATGTATGAGTAGAATAAATTAGTGATACAACTATTACTAATGTATGAGTAGAATAAATTAGTGATACAACTATTACTAATGTATGAGTAGAATAAATTGGTGATACAACTATTACTAATGTATGAGTAGAATAAATTAGTGATACAACTATTACTAATGTATGAGTAGAATAAATTAGTGATACAACTATTACTAATGTATGGTAGAATAAATTAGTGATACAACTATTACTAATGTATGAGTAGAATAAATTAGTGATACAACTATTACTAATGTATGAGTAGAATAAATTAGTGATACAACTATTACTAATGTATGAGTAGAATAAATTAGTGATACAACTATTACTAATGTATGAGTAGAATAAATTAGTTATACAACTATTACTAATGTATGAGTAGAATAAATTAGTGATACAACTATTACTAATGTATGAGTAGAATAAATTAGTTATACAACTATTACTAATGTATGAGTAGAATAAATTAGTGATACAACTATTACTAATGTATGAGTAGAATAAATTAGTGATACAACTATTACTAATGTATGAGTAGAATAAATTAGTGATACAACTATTACTAATGTATGAGTAGAATAAATTAGTGATACAACTATTACTAATGTATGAGTAGAATAAATTAGTGATACAACTATTACTAATGTATGAGTAGAATAAATTAGTGATACAACTATTACTAATGTATGAGTAGAATAAATTAGTGATACAACTATTACTAATGTATGAGTAGAATAAATTAGTGATACAACTATTACTAATGTATGAGTAAAGAATAAATTAGTTGATACAACTATTACTAATGTATGAGTAGAATAAATTAGTGATACAACTATTACTAATGTATGAGTAGAATAAATTAGTTACACAACTATTACTAATGTATGAGTAGAATAAATTAGTGATACAACTATTACTAATGTATGAGTAGAATAAATTAGTGATACAACTATTACTAATGTATGAGTAGAATAAATTAGTGATACAACTATTACTAATGTATACAATGAGTAGAATAAATTAGTGATACAACTATTACTAATGTATGAGTAGAATAAATTAGTGATACAACTATTACTAATGTATGAGTAGAATAAATTAGTGATACAACTATTACTAATGTATGAGTAGAATAAATTAGTGATACAACTATTACTAATGTATGAGTAGAATAAATTAGTTATACAACTATTACTAATGTATGAGTAGAATAAATTAGTTATACAACTATTACTAATGTATGAGTAGAATAAATTAGTGATACAACTATTACTAATGTATGAGTAGAATAAATTAGTGATACAACTATTACTAATGTATGAGTAGAATAAATTAGTTATACAACTATTACTAATGTGTGAGTAGAATAAAATAAATTAGTGATACAACTATTACTAATGTATGAGTAGAATAAATTAGTTATACAACTATTACTAATGTATGAGTAGAATAAATTAGTGATACAACTATTACTAATGTATGAGTAGAATAAATTAGTGATACAACTATTACTAATGTATGAGTAGAATAAATTAGTTATACAACTATTACTAATGTATGAGTAGAATAAATTAGTTATACAACTATTACTAATGTATGAGTAGAATAAATTAGTGATACAACTATTACTAATGTGAGTAGAATAAATTAGTGTAGAATAAATTAGTGATACAACTATTACTAATGTATGAGTAGAATAAATTAGTGATACAACTATTACTAATGTATGAGTAGAATAAATTAGTGATACAACTATTACTAATGTATGAGTAGAATAAATTGGTGATACAACTATTACTAATGTATGAGTAGAATAAATTAGTGATACAACTATTACTAATGTATGAGTAGAATAAATTAGTGATACAACTATTACTAATGTATGAGTAGAATAAATTAGTGATACAACTATTACTAATGTATGAGTAGAATAAATTAGTGATACAACTATTACTAATGTGTGAGTAGAATAAATTAGTAGAATAAAGTAGAATAAAGTGATACAACTATTACTAATGTATGAGTAGAATAAATTAGTGATACAACTATTACTAATGTATGAGTAGAATAAATTAGTGATACAACTATTACTAATGTATGAGGTAGAATAAATTAGTTATACAACTATTACTAATGTATGAGTAGAATAAATTAGTGATACAACTATTACTAATGTATGAGTAGAATAAATTAGTGATACAACTATTACTAATGTATGAGTAGAATAAATTAGTTATACAACTATTACTAATGTATGAGTAGAATAAATTAGTTATACAACTATTACTAATGTATGAGTAGAATAAATTAGTGGTACAACTATTACTAATGTATGAGTAGAATAAATTAGTTATACAACTATTACTAATGTATGAGTAGAATAAATTAGTATACAACTATTACTAATGTGTGAGTAGAATAAATTAGTGATACAACTATTACTAATGTATGAGTAGAATATTAGTGATACAACTATTACTAATGTATGAGTAGAATAAATTAGTGATACAACTATTACTAATGTATGAGTAGAATAAATTAGTGATACAACTATTACTAATGTATGAGTAGAATAAATTAGTGATACAACTATTACTAATGTATGAGTAGAATAAATTAGTGATACAACTATTACTAATGTATGAGTAGAATAAATTAGTGATACAACTATTACTAATGTATGAGTAGAATAAATTGGTTATACAACTATTACTAATAGAATAAATTAGTTATACAACTATTACTAGTAGAATAAATTAGTTATACAACTATTACTAATGTATGAGTAGAATAAATTAGTGATACAACTATTACTAATGTATGAGTAGAATAAATTAGTTATACAACTATTACTAATGTATGAGTAGAATAAATTAGTGATACAACTATTACTAATGTATGAGTAGAATAAATTAGTGATACAACTATTACTAATGTATGAGTAGAATAAATTAGTGATACAACTATTACTAATGTGTGGTAGTTATACAAATAAATTAGTTATACAACTATTACTAATGTATGAGTAGAATAAATTAGTGATACAACTATTACTAATGTATGAGTAGAATAAATTAGTGATACAACTATTACTAATGTATGAGTAGAATAAATTAGTGATACAACTATTACTAATGTATGAGTAGAATAAATTAGTTATACAACTATTACTAATGTATGAGTAGAATAAATTAGTGATACAACTATTACTAATGTATGAGTAGAATAAATTAGTGATACAACTATTACTAATGTATGAGTAGAATAAATTAGTTATACAACTATTACTAATGTATGAGTAGAATAAATTAGTGATACAACTATTACTAATGTATGAGTAGAATAAATTAGTGATACAACTATTACTAATGTATGAGTAGAATAAATTAGTGATACAACTATTACTAATGTATGAGTAGAATAAATTAGTGATACAACTATTACTAATGTATGAGTAGAATAAATTAGTGATACAACTATTACTAATGTATGAGTAGAATAAATTAGTGATACAACTATTACTAATGTATGAGTAGAATAAATTAGTGATACAACTATTACTAATGTATGAGTAGAATAAATTAGTGATACAACTATTACTAATGTATGAGTAGAATAAATTAGTGATACAACTATTACTAATGTATGAGTAGAATAAATTAGTGATACAACTATTACTAATGTATGAGTAGAATAAATTAGTGATACAACTATTACTAATGTATGAGTAGAATAAATTAGTGATACAACTATTACTAATGTGAGTAGGTAGAATGTATGAGTAAATAAATTAGTTATACAACTATTACTACTGTATATGTAGAATAAATCAGTGATACAACTATTACTAATGTATGAGTAGAATAAATTAGTTATACAACTATTACTAATGTATGAGTAGAATAAATTAGTGATACAACTATTACTAATGTATGAGTAGAATAAATTAGTGATACAACTATTACTAATGTATGAGTAGAATAAATTAGTGATACAACTATTACTAATGTGTGAGTAGAATAAATTAGTGATACAACTATTACTAATGTATGAGTAGAATAAATTAGTTGGATACAACTATTACTAATGTATGAGTAGAATAAATTAGTTATACAACTATTACTAATGTATGAGTAGAATAAATTAGTTATACAACTATTACTAATGTATGAGTAGAATAAATTAGTTATACAACTATTACTAATGTATGAGTAGAATAAATTAGTGATACAACTATTACTAATGTATGAGTAGAATAAATTAGTTATACAACTATTACTAATGTATGAGTAGAATAAATTAGTTATACAACTATTACTAATGTATGAGTAGAATAAATTAGTGATACAACTATTACTAATGTATGAGTAGAATAAATTAGTGATACAACTATTACTAATGTATGAGTAGAATAAATTAGTGATACAACTATTACTAATGTATGAGTAGAATAAATTAGTTATACAACTATTAAATGTAGTAGAATAAATTAGTATACAACTATTACTAATGTATGAGTAGAATAAATTAGTGATACAACTATTACTAATGTATGAGTAGAATAAATTAGTGATACAACTATTACTAATGTATGAGTAGAATAAATTAGTTATACAACTATTACTAATGTATGAGTAGAATAAATTAGTTATACAACTATTACTAATGTATGAGTAGAATAAATTAGTGATACAACTATTACTAATGTATGAGTAGAATAAATTAGTGATACAACTATTACTAATGTATGAGTAGAATAAATTAGTGATACAACTATTACTAATGTATGAGTAGAATAAATTAGTGATACAACTATTACTAATGTATGAGTAGAATAAATTAGTGATACAACTATTACTAATGTATGAGTAGAATAAATTAGTGATACAACTATTACTAATGTATGAGTAGAATAAATTAGTGATACAACTATTACTAATGTATGAGTAGAATAAATTAGTGATACAACTATTACTAATGTATGAGTAGAATAAATTAGTTATACAACATTACTAATGTATGAGTAGAATAAATTTACAACTATTACTAATGTATGAGTAGAATAAATTAGTTATACAACTATTACTAATGTATGAGTAGAATAAATTAGTGATACAACTATTACTAATGTATGAGTAGAATAAATTAGTGATACAACTATTACTAATGTATGAGTAGAATAAATTAGTGATACAACTATTACTAATGTATGAGTAGAATAAATTAGTGATACAACTATTACTAATGTATGAGTAGAATAAATTAGTGATACAACTATTACTAATGTATGAGTAGAATAAATTAGTTGATACAACTATTACTAATGTATGAGTAGAATAAATTAGTTATACAACTATTACTAATGTATGAGTAGAATAAATTAGTGATACAACTATTACTAATGTATGGTAGAATAAATTAGTGATACAACTATTACTAATGTATGAGTAGAATAAATTAGTTATACAACTATTACTAATGTATGAGTAGAATAAATTAGTGATACAACTATTACTAATGTATGAGTAGAATAAATTAGTGATACAACTATTACTAATGTATGAGTAGAATAAATTAGTTATACAACTATTACTAATGTATGAGTAGAATAAATTAGTGATACAACTATTACTAATGTATGAGTAGAATAAATTAGTGATACAACTATTACTAATGTATGAGTAGAATAAATTAGTGATACAACTATTACTAATGTATGAGTAGAATAAATTAGTTATACAACTATTACTAATGTATGAGTAGAATAAATTAGTGATACAACTATTACTAATGTATGAGTAGAATAAATTAGTTATACAACTATTACTAATGTATGAGTAGAATAAATTAGTGATACAACTATTACTAAGTAGAATAAATTAGTGATACAACTATTACTAATGTATGAGTAGAATAAATTAGTGATACAACTATTACTAATGTATGAGTAGAATAAATTAGTGATACAACTATTACTAATGTATGAGTAGAATAAATTAGTGATACAACTATTACTAATGTATGAGTAGAATAAATTAGTTATACAACTATTACTAATGTATGAGTAGAATAAATTAGTGATACAACTATTACTAATGTATGAGTAGAATAAATTAGTGATACAACTATTACTAATGTGAGTAGAATAAATTAGTAGAATACTAATTAGTAGAATACAACTATTACTAATGTATGAGTAGAATAAATTAGTGATACAACTATTACTAATGTATGAGTAGAATAAATTAGTGATACAACTATTACTAATGTATGAGTAGAATAAATTAGTGATACAACTATTACTAATGTATGAGTAGAATAAATTAGTGATACAACTATTACTAATGTATGAGTAGAATAAATTAGTGATACAACTATTACTAATAATGTGAGTAGAATAAATTAGTGATACAACTATTACTAATGTATGAGTAGAATAAATTAGTTATACAACTATTACTAATGTATGAGTAGAATAAATTAGTGATACAACTATTACTAATGTATGAGTAGAATAAATTAGTTATACAACTATTACTAATGTATGAGTAGAATAAATTAGTGATACAACTATTACTAATGTATGAGTAGAATAAATTAGTGATACAACTATTACTAATGTATGAGTAGAATAAATTAGTTATACAACTATTACTAATGTATGAGTAGAATAAATTAGTGATACAACTATTACTAATGTGTGAGTAGAATAAATTAGTGATACAACTATTACTAATGTATGAGTAGAATAAATTAGTGATACAACTATTACTAATGTATGAGTAGAATAAATTAGTGATACAACTATTACTAATGTATGAGTAGAATAAATTAGTGATACAACTATTACTAATGTGTGAGTAGAATAAATTAGTGATACAACTATTACTAATGTATGAGTAGAATAAATTAGTGATACAACTATTACTAATGTATGAGTAGAATAAATTAGTTATACAACTATTACTAATGTATGAGTAGAATAAATTAGTTATACAACTATTACTAATGTATGTGTAGAATAAATTAGTTATACAACTATTACTAATGTATGAGTAGAATAAATTAGTGATACAACTATTACTAATGTATGAGTAGAATAAATTAGTGGTACAACTATTACTAATGTATGAGTAGAATAAATTAGTTATACAACTATTACTAATGTATGAGTAGAATAAATTAGTGATACAACTATTACTAATGTATGAGTAGAATAAATTAGTTATACAACTATTACTAATGTATGAGTAGAATAAATTAGTGATACAACTATTACTAATGTATGAGTAGAATAAATTAGTTATACAACTATTACTAATGTATGAGTAGAATAAATTAGTTATACAACTATTACTAATGTATGAGTAGAATAAATTAGTGATACAACTATTACTAATGTGTGAGTAGAATAAATTAGTGATACAACTATTACTAATGTATGAGTAGAATAAATTAGTGATACAACTATTACTAATGTATGAGTAGAATAAATTAGTTATACAACTATTACTAATGTATGAGTAGTAGAATAAATGTATGAGTAGAATAAATTAGTGATACAACTATTACTAATGTATGAGTAGAATAAATTAGTGATACAACTATTACTAATGTATGAGTAGAATAAATTAGTGATACAACTATTACTAATGTATGAGTAGAATAAATTAGTGATACAACTATTACTAATGTATGAGTAGAATAAATTAGTGATACAACTATTACTAATGTATGAGTAGAATAAATTAGTGATACAACTATTACTAATGTATGAGTAGAATAAATTAGTGATACAACTATTACTAATGTATGAGTAGAATAAATTAGTGATACAACTATTACTAATGTATGAGTAGAATAAATTAGTGATACAACTATTACTAATGTATGAGTAGAATAAATTAGTGATACAACTATTACTAATGTATGAGTAGAATAAATTAGTGATACAACTATTACTAATGTATGAGTAGAATAAATTAGTGATACAACTATTACTAATGTATGAGTAGAATAAATTAGTTATACAACTATTACTAATGTATGAGTAGAATAAATTAGTGATACAACTATTACTAATGTATGAGTAGAATAAATTAGTGATACAACTATTACTAATGTTAGTAGAATAAATTATACAACTATTACTAATGTATGAGTAGAATAAATTAGTTATACAACTATTACTAATGTATGAGTAGAATAAATTAGTTATACAACTATTACTAATGTATGAGTAGAATAAATTAGTGATACAACTATTACTAATGTATGAGTAGAATAAATTAGTGATACAACTATTACTAATGTATGAGTAGTAGAATAAATTAGAATAAATTAGTGATACAACTATTACTAATGTATGAGTAGAATAAATTAGTGATACAACTATTACTAATGTATGAGTAGAATAAATTAGTGATACAACTATTACTAATGTATGAGTAGAATAAATTAGTGATACAACTATTACTAATGTATGAGTAGAATAAATTAGTGATACAACTATTACTAATGTATGAGTAGAATAAATTAGTAGAATAAATTATACAACTATTACTAATGTATGAGTAGAATAAATTAGTGATACAACTATTACTAATGTGTGAGTAGAATAAATTAGTTATACAACTATTACTAATGTATGAGTAGAATAAATTAGTGATACAACTATTACTAATGTGTATGAGTAGAATAAATTAGTGATACAACTATTACTAATGTATGAGTAGAATAAATTAGTGATACAACTATTACTAATGTATGAGTAGAATAAATTAGTGATACAACTATTACTAATGTATGAGTAGAATAAATTAGTGATACAACTATTACTAATGTATGAGTAGAATAAATTAGTTATACAACTATTACTAATGTATGTGTAGAATTAATTAATTATACAACTATTACTAATGTATGAGTAGAATAAATTAGTGATACAACTATTACTAATGTATGAGTAGAATAAATTAGTGATACAACTATTACTAATGTATGAGTAGAATAAATTAGTTATACAACTATTACTAATGTATGAGTAGAATAAATTAGTGATACAACTATTACTAATGTATGAGTAGAATAAATTAGTTATACAACTATTACTAATGTATGAGTAGAATAAATTAGTGATACAACTATTACTAATGTGTAGTAGAATAAATTAGTGTAGAATAAATTAGAATAAATTAGTATACAACTATTACTAATGTATGAGTAGAATAAATTAGTGATACAACTATTACTAATGTATATGTAGAATAAATTAGTGATACAACTATTACTAATGTATATGTAGAATAAATTAGTGATACAACTATTACTAATGTATATGTAGAATAAATCAGTGTTACAACTATTACTAATGTATGAGTAGAATAAATTAGTGATACAACTATTACTAAATGAGTAGAATAAATTAGTGATACAACTATTACTTACTAAAATTATACAACTATTACTAATGTATGAGTAGAATAAATTAGTGGTACAACTATTACTAATGTATGAGTAGAATAAATTAGTTATACAACTATTACTAATGTATGAGTAGAATAAATTAGTGATACAACTATTACTAATGTATGAGTAGAATAAATTAGTGATACAACTATTACTAATGTATGAGTAGAATAAATTAGTGATACAACTATTACTAATGTGTGAGTAGAATAAATTAGTGATACAACTATTACTAATGTATGAGTAGAATAAATTAGTGATACAACTATTACTAATGTATGAGTAGAATAAATTAGTATTACAACTATTACTAATGTATGAGTAGAATAAATTAGTGATACAACTATTACTAATGTATGAGTAGAATAAATTAGTGATACAACTATTACTAATGTATGTAGTAGAATAAATTAGTTATACAACTATTAGAATAAATTAGTGATACAACTATTACTAATGTATGAGTAGAATAAATTAGTTATACAACTATTACTAATGTATGAGTAGAATAAATTAGATACAACTATTACTAATGTATGAGTAGAATAAATTAGTGATACAACTATTACTAATGTATGAGTAGAATAAATTAGTGATACAACTATTACTAATGTATGAGTAGAATAAATTAGTTATACAACTATTACTAATGTATGAGTAGAATAAATTAGTTATACAACTATTACTAATGTATGAGTAGAATAAATTAGTGGTACAACTATTACTAATATATGAGTAGAATAAATTAGTGATACAACTATTACTAATGTGTGAGTAGAATAAATTAGTTATACAACTATTACTAATGTATGAGTAGAATAAATTAGTGGTACAACTATTACTAATGTATGAGTAGAATAAATTAGTTATACAACTATTACTAATGTATGAGTAGAATAAATTAGTGATACAACTATTACTAATGTATGAGTAGAATAAATTAGTGATACAACTATTACTAATGTATGAGTAGAATAAATTAGTGGTACAACTATACAACTATTACTAATGTATGAGTAGAATAAATTAGTGATACAACTATTACTAATGTATGAGTAGAATAAATTAGTGGATACAACTATTACTAATGTATGAGTACAATAAATTAGTTATACAACTATTACTAATGTGTGAGTCTAATAAAATAGTTATACAACTGTTACTTATGTGTGAGTAGAATAAATTAGTGATACAACTATTACTAATGTATGAGTAGAATAAATAGTTAGAATAAATTAGTTATACAACTATTACTAATGTATGAGTAGAATAAATTAGTGATACAACTATTACTAATGTATGAGTAGAATAAATTAGTGATACAACTATTACTAATGTATGAGTAGAATAAATTAGTGATACAACTATTACTAATGTATGAGTAGAATAAATTAGTGATACAACTATTACTAATGTATGAGTAGAATAAATTAGTGATACAACTATTACTAATGTATGAGTAGAATAAATTAGTGATACAACTATTACTAATGTATGAGTAGAATAAATTAGTGATACAACTATTACTAATGTATGAGTAGAATAAATTAGTGATACAACTATTACTAATGTATGAGTAGAATAAATTAGTACAACTATTACTAACTATTACTAATGTATGAGTAGTGATACAACTATTACTAATGTATGAGTAGAATAAATTAGTGATACAACTATTACTAATGTATGAGTAGAATAAATTAGTGATACAACTATTACTAATGTATGAGTAGAATAAATTAGTGATACAACTATTACTAATGTATGAGTAGAATAAATTAGTGGTACAACTATTACTAATGTGTGAGTAGAATAAATTAGTGATACAACTATTACTAATGTATGAGTAGAATAAATTAGTGATACAACTATACAACTATTACTAATGTATGAGAGTAGAATAAATTAGTAGAATAAATTATACAACTATTACTTATGTATGAGTAGAATAAATTAGTGATACAACTATTACTAATGTGTGAGTAGAATAAATTAGTGATACAACTATTACTAATGTATGAGTAGAATAAATTAGTTATACAACTATTACTAATGTATGAGTAGAATAAATTAGTGATACAACTATTACTAATGTATGAGTAGAATAAATTACAAGTTATACAACTATTACTAATGTATGAGTAGAATAAATTAGTGATACAACTATTACTAATGTATGAGTAGAATAAATTAGTGATACAACTATTACTAATGTATGAGTAGAATAAATTAGTTATACAACTATTACTAATGTATGAGTAGAATAAATTAGTTATACAACTATTACTAATGTATGAGTAGAATAAATTAGTTATACAACTATTACTAATGTATGAGTAGAATAAATTAGTTATACAACTATTACTAATGTATGAGTAGAATAAATTAGTGATACAACTATTACTAATGTATGAGTAGAATAAATTAGTGATACAACTATTACTAATGTATGAGTAGAATAAATTAATACAACTATTACTAATGTATGAGTAGAATAAATTAGTGATACAACTATTACTAATGTATGAGTAGAATAAATTAGTTATACAACTATTACTAATGTATGAGTAGAATAAATTAGTGATACAACTATTACTAATGTATGAGTAGAATAAATTAGTGATACAACTATTACTAATGTATGAGTAGAATAAATTAGTGATACAACTATTACTAATGTATGAGTAGAATAAATTAGTGATACAACTATTACTAATGTGTGAGTAGAATAAATTAGTTATACAACTATTACTAATGTATGAGTAGAATAAATTAGTTATACAACTATTACTAATGTATGAGTAGAATAAATTAGTTATACAACTATTACTAATGTATGAGTAGAATAAATTAGTGATACAACTATTACTAATGTATGAGTAGAATAAATTAGTGATACAACTATTACTAATGTATGAGTAGAATAAATTAGTGATACAACTATTACTAATGTATGAGTAGAATAAATTAGTGATACAACTATTACTAATGTATGAGTAGAATAAATTAGTGATACAACTATTACTAATGTAATGTAGTAGAATAAATTAGTGGTACAACTATTACTAATGTATGAGTAGAATAAATTAGTGATACAACTATTACTAATGTATGAGTAGAATAAATTAGTGATACAACTATTACTAATGTGTGAGTAGAATAAATTAGTGATACAACTATTACTAATGTATGAGTAGAATAAATTAATACAACTATTACTAATGTATGAGTAGAATAAATTAGTGATACAACTATTACTAATGTATGAGTAGAATAAATTAGTTATACAACTATTACTAATGTATGAGTAGAACAAATTATTAGTAGAATAAATTAGTATACAACTATTACTAATGTATGAGTAGAATAAATTAGTGATACAACTATTACTAATGTATGAGTAGAATAAATTAGTTATACAACTATTACTAATGTATGAGTAGAATAAATTAGTTATACAACTATTACTAATGTATGAGTAGAATAAATTAGTGATACAACTATTACTAATGTATGAGTAGAATAAATTAGTTATACAACTATTACTAATGTATGAGTAGAATAAATTAGTTATACAACTATTACTAATGTATGAGTAGAATAAATTAGTGATACAACTATTACTAATGTATGAGTAGAATAAATTAGTTATACAACTATTACTAATGTGTGAGTAGAATAAATTAGTGATACAACTATTACTAATGTATGAGTAGAATAAATTAGTGAGTAGAATAAATTAGTGATACAACTATTACTAATGTATGAGTAGAATAAATTAGTTATACAACTATTACTAATGTATGAGTAGAATAAATTAGTTATACAACTATTACTAATGTATGAGTAGAATAAATTAGTGATACAACTATTACTAATGTATGAGTAGAATAAATTAGTGATACAACTATTACTAATGTATGAGTAGAATAAATTAGTGATACAACTATTACTAATGTATGAGTAGAATAAATTAGTGATACAACTATTACTAATGTATGAGTAGAATAAATTAGTGATACAACTATTACTAATGTATGAGTAGAATAAATTAGTTATACAACTATTACTAATGTGTGAGTAGAATAAATTAGTTATACAACTATTACTAATGTATGAGTAGAATAAATTAGTGATACAACTATTACTAATGTATGAGTAGAATAAATTAGTGATACAACTATTACTAATGTATGAGTAGAATAAATTAGTGATACAACTATTACTAATGTATGAGTAGAATAAATTAGTGATACAACTATTACTAATGTATGAGTAGAATAAATTAGTGATACAACTATTACTAATGTATGAGTAGAATAAATTAGTGATACAACTATTACTAATGTGTGAGTAGAATAAATTAGTGATACAACTATTACTAATGTATGAGTAGAATAAATTAGTGATACAACTATTACTAAAGTAGAATAAATTAGTGATACAACTATTACTAATGTATGAGTAGAATAAATTAGTGATACAACTATTACTAATGTATGAGTAGAATAAATTAGTTATACAACTATTACTAATGTATGAGTAGAATAAATTAGTGATACAACTATTACTAATGTATGAGTAGAATAAATTAGTTATACAACTATTACTAATGTATGAGTAGAATAAATTAGTGATACAACTATTACTAATGTGTGAGTAGAATAAATTAGTGATACAACTATTACTAATGTATGAGTAGAATAAATTAGTTATACAACTATTACTAATGTATGAGTAGAATAAATTAGTGATACAACTATTACTAATGTGTGAGTAGAATAAATTAGTGATACAACTATTACTAATGTATGAGTAGAATAAATTAGTGGTACAAATGAGTAGAATAAATTAGTGATACAACTATTACTAATGTATGAGTAGAATAAATTAGTGATACAACTATTACTAATGTATGAGTAGAATAAATTAGTGATACAACTATTACTAATGTATGAGTAGAATAAATTAGTTGATACAACTATTACTAATGTATGAGTAGAATAAATTAGTGATACAACTATTACTAATGTATGAGTAGAATAAATTAGTGATACAACTATTACTAATGTATGAGTAGAATAAATTAGTGATACAACTATTACTAATGATACAACTATTACCAATGTACGAGTAGAATAAATTAGTGATACAACTATTACTAATGTATGAGTAGAATAAATTAGTGATACAACTATTACTAATGTATGAGTAGAATAAATTAGTGATACAACTATTACTAATGTATGAGTAGAATAAATTAGTGATACAACTATTACTAATGTATGAGTAGAATAAATTAGTGATACAACTATTACTAATGTATGAGTAGAATAAATTAGTTATACAACTATTACTAATGTATGAGTAGAATAAATTAGTGATACAACTATTACTAATGTATGAGTAGAATAAATTAGTGATACAACTATTACTAATGTATGAGTAGAATAAATTAGTGGTACAACTATTACTAATGTATGAGTAGAATAAATTAGTGATACAACTATTACTAATGTATGAGTAGAATAAATTAGTGATACAACTATTACTAATGTATGAGTAGAATAAATTAGTGATACAACTATTACTAATGTATGAGTAGAATAAATTAGTGATACAACTATTACTAATGTATGAGTAGAATAAATTAGTTATACAACTATTACTAATGTATGAGTAGAATAAATTAGTGATACAACTATTACTAATGTATGAGTAGAATAAATTAGTGATACAACTATTACTACTGTATGAGTAGAATAAATTAGTGATACAACTATTACTAATGTATGAGTAGAATAAATTAGTGATACAACTATTACTAATGTATGAGTAGAATAAATTAGTGATAC
The DNA here is from genome assembly GCF_004210375.1 of Tachypleus tridentatus. NCBI lineage: Eukaryota > Metazoa > Arthropoda > Merostomata > Xiphosura > Limulidae > Tachypleus > Tachypleus tridentatus. Next base: position 7,000,213 of record NC_134830.1, on the reverse strand, counting down.
AACTATTACTAATGTATGAGTAGAATAAATTAGTGATACAACTATTACTAATGTATGAGTAGAATAAATTAGTGATACAACTATTACTAATGTATGAGTAGAATAAATTAGTGATACAACTATTACTAATGTATGAGTAGAATAAATTAGTGATACAACTATTACTAATGTATGAGTAGAATAAATTAGTGATACAACTATTACTAATGTATGAGTAGAATAAATTAGTGATACAACTATTACTAATGTATGAGTAGAATAAATTAGTGATACAACTATTACTAATGTGTGAGTGAATAAATTAGTGATACAACTATTACTAATGAAGTAGAATAAATTAGTGGTACAACTATTACTAATGTATGAGTAGAATAAATTAGTTATACAACTATTACTAATGTATGTGTAGAATAAATTAGTTATACAACTATTACTAATGTATGAGTAGAATAAATTAGTGATACAACTATTACTAATGTATGAGTAGAATAAATTAGTGATACAACTATTACTAATGTGTGAGTAGAATAAATTAGTGATACAACTATTACTAATGTATGAGTAGAATAAATTAGTGATACAACTATTACTAATGTATGAGTAGAATAAATTAGTGATACAACTATTACTAATGTATGAGTAGAATAAATTAGTGATACAACTATTACTAATGTATGAGTAGAATAAATTAGTGATACAACTATTACTAATGTATGAGTAGAATAAATTAGTGATACAACTATTACTAATGTATGAGTAGAATAAATTAGTGATACAACTATTACTAATGTATGAGTAGAATAAATTAGTTATACAACTATTACTAATGTATGAGTAGAATAAATTAGTTATACAACTATTACTAATGTATGAGTAGAATAAATTAGTTATGCAACTATTACTAAATAGAATAAATTAGTTACACAACTATTACTAATGTATGTGTAGAATAAATTAGTTATACAACTATTACTAATGTATGAGTAGAATAAATTAGTGATACAACTATTACTAATGTATGAGTAGAATAAATTAGTGATACAACTATTACTAATGTATGAGTAGAATAAATTAGTTATACAACTATTACTAATGTATGAGTAGAATAAATTAGTGATACAACTATTACTAATGTATGAGTAGAATAAATTAGTGATACAACTATTACTAATGTATGAGTAGAATAAATTAGTAGAATAAATTAGTATACAACTATTACTAATGTGTGAGTAGAATAAATTAGTGATACAACTATTACTAATGTATGAGTAGAATAAATTAGTTATACAACTATTACTAATGTATGAGTAGAATAAATTAGTTATACAACTATTACTAATGTATGAGTAGAATAAATTAGTGATACAACTATTACTAATGTATGAGTAGAATAAATTAGTACAACTATACAACTATTACTAATGTATGAGTAGAATAAATTAGTGATACAACTATTACTAATGTATGAGTAGAATAAATTAGTTATACAACTATTACTAATGTATGAGTAGAATAAATTAGTGATACAACTATTACTAATGTATGAGTAGAATAAATTAGTGATACAACTATTACTAATGTATGAGTAGAATAAATTAGTTATACAACTATTACTAATGTATGAGTAGAATAAATTAGTGATACAACTATTACTAATGTATGAGTAGAATAAATTAGTGATACAACTATTACTAATGTATGAGTAGAATAAATTAGTGATACAACTATTACTAATGTATGAGTAGAATAAATTAGTGGTACAACTATTACTAATGTATGAGTAGAATAAATTAGTTATACAACTATTACTAATGTATGAGTAGAATAAATTAGTTATACAACTATTACTAATGTATGAGTAGAATAAATTAGTGATACAACTATTACTAATGTATGAGTAGAATAAATTAGTGATACAACTATTACTAATGTATGAGTAGAATAAATTAGTGATACAACTATTACTAATGTATGAGTAGAATAAATTAGTGATACAACTATTACTAATGTATGAGTAGAATAAATTAGTGATACAACTATTACTAATGTATGAGTAGTAGAATAAATTAGTAGAATACAACTATTACTAATGTATGAGTAGAATAAATTAGTGATACAACTATTACTAATGTATGAGTAGAATAAATTAGTTATACAACTATTACTAATGTATGAGTAGAATAAATTAGTGATACAACTATTACTAATGTATGAGTAGAATAAATTAGTGATACAACTATTACTAATGTATGAGTAGAATAAATTAGTGATACAACTATTACTAATGTATGAGTAGAATAAATTAGTGATACAACTATTACTAATGTGAGTAGAATAAATTAGTGATACAACTATTACTAATGTATGAGTAGAATAAATTAGTTATACAACTATTACTAATGTGAGTAGAATGATACAACTATTACTAATGTATGAGTAGAATAAATTAGTTATACAACTATTACTAATGTAGTAGAATAAATGAGTGTAGAATAAATTAGTAGAATAAATTAGTGATATAACTATTACTAATGTGTGAGTAGAATAAATTAGTGATACAACTATTACTAATGTATGAGTAGAATAAATTAGTTATACAACTATTACTAATGTATGAGTAGAATAAATTAGTTATACAACTATTAATGAGTAGAATAAATTAGTTATACAACTATTACTAATGTATGAGTAGAATAAATTAGTGATACAACTATTACTAATGTATGAGTAGAATAAATTAGTTATACAACTATTACTAATGTATGAGTAGAATAAATTAGTGATACAACTATTACTAATGTATGAGTAGAATAAATTAGTGGTACAACTATTACTAATGTATGAGTAGAATAAATTAGTGATACAACTATTACTAATGTGTGAGTAGAATAAATTAGTGATACAACTATTACTAATGTGTGAGTAGAATAAATTAGTGATACAACTATTACTAATGTATGAGTAGAATAAATTAGTGGTACAACTATTACTAATGTATGAGTAGAATAAATTAGTTATACAACTATTACTAATGTATGAGTAGAATAAATTAGTGATACAACTATTACTAATGTGTGAGTAGAATAAATTAGTGATACAACTATTACTAATGTATGAGTAGAATAAATTAGTGGTACAACTATTACTAATGTATGAGTAGAATAAATTAGTTATACAACTATTACTAATGTATGAGTAGAATAAATTAGTGATACAACTATTACTAATGTATGAGTAGAATAAATTAGTGATACAACTATTACTAATGTGTGAGTAGAATAAATTAGTTATACAACTATTACTAATGTATGAGTAGAATAAATTAGTGATACAACTATTACTAATGTATGAGTAGAATAAATTAGTGATACAACTATTACTAATGTATGAGTAGAATAAATTAGTGATACAACTATTACTAATGTATGAGTAGAATAAATTAGTGATACAACTATTACTAATGTATGAGTAGAATAAATTAGTGGTACAACTATTACTAATGTATGAGTAGAATAAATTAATAAATTAGTGAATAAATTAGTGATATAACTATTACTAATGTGTGAGTAGAATAAATTAGTGATACAACTATTACTAATGTATGAGTAGAATAAATTAGTGATACAACTATTACTAATGTATGAGTAGAATAAATTAGTTATACAACTATTACTAATGTATGAGTAGAATAAATTAGTGGTACAACTATTACTAATGTATGAGTAGAATAAATTAGTTATACAACTATTACTAATGTATGAGTAGAATAAATTAGTTATACAACTATTACTAATGTATGAGTAGAATAAATTAGTGATACAACTATTACTAATGTATGAGTAGAATAAATTAGTGATACAACTATTACTAATGTGTGAGTAGAATAAATTAGTTATACAACTATTACTAATGTATGAGTAGAATAAATTAGTGATACAACTATTACTAATGTATGAGTAGAATAAATTAGTGATACAACTATTACTAATGTATGAGTAGAATAAATTAGTGATACAACTATTACTAATGTATGAGTAGAATAAATTAGTGATACAACTATTACTAATGTATGAGTAGAATAAATTAGTGATACAACTATTACTAATGTATGAGTAGAATAAATTAGTGATACAACTATTACTAATGTATGAGTAGAATAAATTAGTGATACAACTATTACTAATGTATGAGTAGAATAAATTAGTGATACAACTATTACTAATGTATGAGTAGAATAAATTAGTGATACAACTATTACTAATGTATGAGTAGAATAAATTAGTGATACAACTATTACTAATGTATGAGTAGAATAAATTAGTGATACAACTATTACTAATGTATGAGTAGAATAAATTAGTGATACAACTATTACTAATGTGTGAGTAGAATAAATTAGTTATACAACTATTACTAAATGAGTAGAATAAATTAGTTATACAACTATTACTAATGTATGAGTAGAATAAATTAGTTATACAACTATTACTAATGTGTGAGTAGAATAAATTAGTGATACAACTATTACTAATGTGTGAGTAGAATAAATTAGTGATACAACTATTACTAATGTATGAGTAGAATAAATTAGTGATACAACTATTACTAATGTATGAGTAGAATAAATTAGTTATACAACTATTACTAATGTATGAGTAGAATAAATTAGTGATACAACTATTACTAATGTATGAGTAGAATAAATTAGTGGTACAACTATTACTAATGTATGAGTAGAATAAATTAGTGGTACAACTATTACTAATGTATGAGTAGAATAAATTAGTTATACAACTATTACTAATGTATGAGTAGAATAAATTAGTTATACAACTATTACTAATGTATGAGTAGAATAAATTAGTGATACAACTATTACTAATGTATATGTAGAATAAATTAGTGATACAACTATTACTAATGTGTGAGTAGAATAAATTAGTGATACAACTATTACTAATGTATGAGTAGAATAAATTAGTGATACAACTATTACTAATGTATGAGTAGAATAAATTAGTTGTACAACTATTACTAATGTGTGAGTAGAATAAATTAGTTATACAACTATTACTAATGTGTGAGTAGAATAAATTAGTTATACAACTATTACTAATGTGTGAGTAGAATAAATTAGTGATACAACTATTACTAATGTGTGAGTAGAATAAATTAGTTATACAACTATTACTAATGTATGAGTAGAATAAATTAGTTATACAACTATTACTAATGTGTGAGTAGAATAAATTAGTTATACAACTATTACTAATGTATGAGTAGAATAAATTAGTTATACAACTATTACTAATGTGTGAGTAGAATAAATTAGTGATACAACTATTACTAATGTGTGAGTAGAATAAATTAGTTATACAACTATTACTAATGTATGAGTAGAATAAATTAGTGGTACAACTATTACTAATGTGTGAGTAGAATAAATTAGTTATACAACTATTACTAATGTATGAGTAGAATAAATTAGTGATACAACTATTACTAATGTGTGAGTAGAATAAATTAGTTATACAACTATTACTAATGTATGAGTAGAATAAATTAGTGATACAACTATTACTAATGTATGAGTAGAATAAATTAGTGATACAACTATTACTAATGTATGAGTAGAATAAATTAGTTATACAACTATTACTAATGTGTGAGTAGAATAAATTAGTGATACAACTATTACTAATGTGTGAGTAGAATAAATTAGTGGTACAACTATTACTAATGTATGAGTAGAATAAATTAGTTATACAACTATTACTAATGTATGAGTAGAATAAATTAGTGATACAACTATTACTAATGTGTTAGTAGAATAAATTAGTGGTACAACTATTACTAATGTATGAGTAGAATAAATTAGTGGTACAACTATTACTAATGTATGAGTAGAATAAATTAGTTATACAACTATTACTAATGTATGAGTAGAATAAATTAGTGATACAACTATTACTAATGTATATGTAGAATAAATTAGTGATACAACTATTACTAATGTATGAGTAGAATAAATTAGTGATACAACTATTACTAATGTGTGAGTAGAATAAATTAGTTATACAACTATTACTAATGTATGAGTAGAATAAATTAGTGATACAACTATTACTAATGTATGAGTAGAATAAATTAGTGATACAACTATTACTAATGTATGAGTAGAATAAATTAGTGATACAACTATTACTAATGTATGAGTAGAATAAATTAGTGATACAACTATTACTAATGTATGAGTAGAATAAATTAGTGATACAACTATTACTAATGTATGAGTAGAATAAATTAGTGGTACAACTATTACTAATGTATGAGTAGAATAAATTAGTGGTACAACTATTACTAATGTGTGAGTAGAATAAATTAGTTATACAACTATTACTAATGTGTGAGTAGAATAAATTAGTCATACAACTATTACTAATGTATGAGTAGAATAAATTATTGATACAACTATTACTAATGTATGAGTAGAATAAATTAGTGATACAACTATTACTAATGTATGAGTAGAATAAATTAGTGATACAACTATTACTAATGTATGAGTAGAATAAATTAGTGGTACAACTATTACTAATGTATGAGTAGAATAAATTAGTGGTACAACTATTACTAATGTGTGAGTAGAATAAATTAGTTATACAACTATTACTAATGTGTGAGTAGAATAAATTAGTTATACAACTATTACTAATGTGTGAGTAGAATAAATTAGTGATACAACTATTACTAATGTATGAGTAGAATAAATTAGTGATACAACTATTACTAATGTATGAGTAGAATAAATTAGTGGTACAACTATTACTAATGTATGAGTAGAATAAATTAGTTATACAACTATTACTAATGTATGAGTAGAATAAATTAGTGATACAACTATTACTAATGTGTTAGTAGAATAAATTAGTGGTACAACTATTACTAATGTATGAGTAGAATAAATTAGTGATACAACTATTACTAATGTATGAGTTGAATAAATTAGTGATACAACTATTACTAATGTATGAGTAGAATAAATTAGTGATACAACTATTACTAATGTATGAGTAGAATAAATTAGTGATACAACTATTACTAATGTGTGAGTAGAATAAATTAGTTATACAACTATTACTAATGTGTGAGTAGAATAAATTAGTTATACAACTATTACTAATGTGTGAGTAGAATAAATTAGTTATACAACTATTACTAATGTGTGAGTAGAATAAATTAGTTATACAACTATTACTAATGTGTGAGTAGAATAAATTAGTGATACAACTATTACTAATGTATGAGTAGAATAAATTAGTGATACAACTATTACTAATGTATGAGTAGAATAAATTAGTGGTACAACTATTACTAATGTATGAGTAGAATAAATTAGTTATACAACTATTACTAATGTATGAGTAGAATAAATTAGTGATACAACTATTACTAATGTGTTAGTAGAATAAATTAGTGGTACAACTATTACTAATGTATGAGTAGAATAAATTAGTGGTACAACTATTACTAATGTATGAGTAGAATAAATTAGTTTTACAACTATTACTAATGTATGAGTAGAATAAATTAGTGATACAACTATTACTAATGTATATGTAGAATAAATTAGTGATACAACTGTTACTAATGTGTTAGTAGAATAAATTAGTGATACAACTATTACTAATGTATGAGTAGAATAAATTAGTTGTACAACTATTACTAATGTATGAGTAGAATAAATTAGTTGTACAACTATTACTAATGTGTGAGTAGAATAAATTAGTTATACAACTATTACTAATGTGTGAGTAGAATAAATTAGTTATACAACTATTACTAATGTGTGAGTAGAATAAATTAGTGATACAACTATTACTAATGTGTGAGTAGAATAAATTAGTTATACAACTATTACTAATGTGTGAGTAGAATAAATTAGTTATACAACTATTACTAATGTGTGAGTAGAATAAATTAGTTATACAACTATTACTAATGTGTGAGTAGAATAAATTAGTTATACAACTATTACTAATGTATGAGTAGAATAAATTAGTTATACAACTATTACTAATGTGTGAGTAGAATAAATTAGTGATACAACTATTACTAATGTATGAGTAAAATAAATTAGTGGTATAACTATTACTAATGTGTGAGTAGAATAAATTAGTTATACAACTATTACTAATGTATGAGTAGAATAAATTAGTGATACAACTATTACTAATGTGTGAGTAGAATAAATTAGTTATAAAACTATTACTAATATATGAGTACAATAAATTAGTTATAAAACTATTACTAATATATGAGTACAATAAATTAGTGATACAACTATTACTAATGTATGAGTAGAATAAATTAGTGGTACAACTATTACTAATGTATGAGTAGAATAAATTATTACACAACTATTACTAATGTGTGGGTAGAATAAATTAGTGATACAACTATTACTAATGTGTGAGTAGAATAAATTAGTGGTACAACTATTACTAATGTATGAGTAGAATAAATTAGTTATACAACTATTACTAATGTATGAGTAGAATAAATTAGTGATACAACTATTACTAATGTGTTAGTAGAATAAATTAGTGGTACAACTATTACTAATGTATGAGCAGAATAAATTAGTGGTACAACTATTACTAATGTATGAGTAAAATAAATTAGTTATACAACTATTACTAATGTATGAGAAGAATAAATTAGTGATACAACTATTACTAATGTATATGTAGAATAAATTAGTGATACAACTATTACTAATGTGTGAGTAGAATAAATTAGTTATACAACTATTACTAATGTATGAGTAGAATAAATTAGTGATACAACTATTACTAATGTATGAGTAGAATAAATTAGTGATACAACTATTACTAATGTATGAGTAGAATAAATTAGTGATACAACTATTACTAATGTATGAGTAGAATAAATTAGTGATACAACTATTACTACTGTATGAGTAGAATAAATTAGTCATACAACTATTACTAATGTGTGAGTAGAATAAATTAGTCATACAATATTACTAATGTATGAGTAGAATAAATTATTCATACATCTATTACTAATGTATGAGTAGAATAAATTAGTGATACAACTATTCCTACTGTATGAGTTGAATAAATTAGTGATACAACTATTACTACTGTATGAGTAGAATAAATTAGTGGTACAACTGTTACTAATTTATGAGTAAAATAAATTAGTGGTACAACTATTACTAATGTGTGAGTAGAATAATTTAGTTATACAACTATTACTAATGTGTGAGTAGAATAAATTAGTTATACAACTATTACTAATGTATGAGTAGAATAAATTAGTTATACAACTATTACTAATGTGTGAGTAGAATAAATTAGTGATACAACTATTACTAATGTATGAGTAGAATAAATTAGTGATACAACTATTACTAATGTATGAGTAGAATAAATTAGTGGTACAACTATTACTAATGTATGAGTAGAATAAATTAGTGGTACAACTATTACTAATGTATGAGTAGAATAAATTTGTTATACAACTATTACTAATGTATGAGTAGAATAAATTAGTGATACAACTATTACTAATGTGTTAGTAGAATAAATTAGTGGTACAACTATTACTAATGTATGAGTAGAATAAATTAGTGATACAACTATTACTACTGTATGAGTTGAATAAATTAGTGATACAACTATTACTACTGTATGAGTAGAATAAATTAGTGGTACAACTGTTACTAATTTATGAGTAAAATAAATTAGTGGTACAACTATTACTAATGTGTGAGTAGAATAAATTAGTGGTACAGCTATTACTAATGTGTGAGTAGAATAAATTAGTTATACAACTATTACTAATGTGTGAGTAGAATAAATTAGTGATACAACTATTACTAATGTGTGAGTAGAATAAATTAGTTATACAACTATTACTAATGTGTGAGTAGAATAAATTAGTGATACAACTATTACTAATGTATGAGTAGAATAAATTAGTGATACAACTATTACTAATGTATGAGTAGAATAAATTAGTTATACAACTATTACTAATGTATGAGTAGAATAAATTAGTTATACAACTATTACTAATGTATGAGTAGAATAAATTAGTGATACAACTATTACTAATGTATGAGTAGAATAAATTAGTTATACAACTATTACTAATGTATGAGTAGAATAAATTAGTTATACAACTATTACTAATGTATGAGTAGAATAAATTAGTTATACAACTATTACTAATGTATGAGTAGAATAAATTAGTGATACAACTATTACTAATGTATATGTAGAATAAATTAGTGATACAACTATTACTAATGTATGAGTAGAATAAATTAGTGATACAACTATTACTAATGTATGAGTAGAATAAATTAGTTATACAACTATTACTAATGTATGAGTAGAATAAATTAGTTATACAACTATTACTAATGTGAGTAGAATAAATTAGTTATACAACTATTACTAATGTGTGAGTAGAATAAATTAGTTATACAACTATTACTAATGTATGAGTAGAATAAATTAGTGATACAACTATTACTAATGTGTGAGTAGAATAAATTAGTTATACAACTATTACTAATGTATGAGTAGAATAAATTAGTTATACAACTATTACTAATGTATGAGTAGAATAAATTAGTTATACAACTATTACTAATGTATGAGTAGAATAAATTAGTTATACAACTATTACTGATGTGTGAGTAGAATAAATCAGTGATACATCTATTACTAATGTGTGAGTAGAATAAATTGGTTATACAACTATTACTAATGTATGAGTAGAATAAATTAGTTATACAACTATTACTAATGTGTGAGTAGAATAAATTAGTTATACAACTATTACTAATGTGTGAGTAGAATAAATTAGTGATACAACTATTACTAATGTGTGAGTAGAATAAATTAGTTATACAACTATTACTAATATATGAGTAAAATAAATTAGTTATACAACTATTACTAATGTATGAGTAGAATAAATTAGTGATACAACTATTACTAATGTATGAGTAGAATAAATTAGTTATACAACTATTACTAATGTATGAGTAGAATAAATTAGTTATACAACTATTACTAATGTATGAGTAGAATAAATTAGTTATACAACTATTACTAATGTATGAGTAGAATAAATTAGTTATACAACTATTACTAATGTGTGAGTAGAATAAATTAGTTATACAACTATTACTAATGTGTGAGTAGAATAAATTAGTTATACAACTATTACTAATGTGTGAGTAGAATAAATTAGTGATACAACTATTACTAATGTGTGAGTAGAATAAATTAGTTATACAACTATTACTAATGTATGAGTAGAATAAATTAGTTATACAACTATTACTACTGTATATGTAGAATAAATCAGTGATACAACTATTACTAATGTGTGAGTAGAATAAATTAGTTATACAACTATTACTAATGTGTGAGTAGAATAAATCAGTGGTACAACTATTACTAATGTATGAGTAGAATAAATTAGTGGTACAACTATTACTAATGTGTGAGTAGAATAAATTCTCAGTTTTCATTTTAAGATGAATAAAAGTGGTTACATGAAGATTTTTATTTGTTTTTTTAATTTCGCTTTAATCTACACGAGAGCTATCTGCGCTAGTCGTCCCTAATTCAGCAGTGTTAGACTGGAGGGAAGGCATCTAGTCATCACTACCCACCGCTAACTCTTGGGTTGCCCTTTAACAACGAATTGTAGATCTGACCGTTACATTGTACCATCCGCAGGGATGAAAGGGCAAATATGTTAGGTGTGACGGAAATTTGAACACGCGACCCTCAGATTATCAATTGAACTTCCTAACCTCCTGACCATGCGAGACCTGCTAGAAATTTTAATTTTTCTGACAAAGTATTTTGGATTGTAATTTACATTTTACATGTGAACACATATTGTAGGTCTTATGATTATTATTTCAATATGACTTTTAAAGAAAATCGTTCTTTGCAGTATTGCTTTCAATCGGTAAGTGAACAGAGACTGTATTAACGAAAAGAATAGTTTTATTGATGGTGGAACGTCCAAATAAGACAGACCAATAGTCAAACGTACTTTGTTCCACCATCAGTTAATCTTTCCTTATGCTTACAAATTATCGTTCGATTACCTAATACAACATTAGCATAACAGCGAAACTTTGGTTTAGATAAAGTGTTTTTATTATTGTCTAAAGAGCAAAACTCATTGTCAAAATATGGAAGCCTTTAAAGTTTGTATTACAGGCTGTGGAAAACAACAAATTATTTGAGAAAAATGACATCGTGCCAGCTTTTTAAAAGCGAGGAGACAATAGAAACATATTTTCATGTCTTAAAAACTATTATTATTATTTCCAGTTAAACATAGTTTCAACAGAAGAATATAGAAAATGATAAGTTTTATTCAGATTAGTTGGAACTTAGTAGTTATTACTTCAATCTATCTTTATTCTCTGAATATAAATTTACTTTACAAACCACATTTGTACAATTAACTGATAAAACAATTTTGGAAATATATTGTACACATATATTGTATATATTGTATCAAAATGCTCTAACAAATTGTGGATAAATATTAAAATCATCCAAATCATTCTACGTAAATGTTAAATTTTTCCAACTTATTGTAAATAAATATTATAATTTTCCAACTAATTGGGTCTTGGTTAACAAAAATTATCCTACATTGATAAACCTTACATGTTTGTGAATTGTTTGTAATGAATTATTTTAATAAACTTGGGACTACTAAGACCGCACATGACAGACAGGTTCAGAGTGATCAGGAAAGAGTCCTGCATTAGGCCTAGCGCTCATACTCTAACTTGAGGAATCATTAAAAGACAGAAAGGGTTACAACATGCCCGGATGATCAATTGAAATAATGGAGGGGGGGGTCTAGGTTTTTTGGGGGGGTTTGCTTAGCCAAAATCTGGCATCTAGTTTTATTTCTTTGGTTTCCTTTGAATCCAGGAGGTCCCATGTAGAAATGTGTTCATAGAGCTATTTACAAACTATTGATACTAAATGTGACACACGTACTCAGGTATCATGGACTATTGTCCAAACGCAGTTAGTTTTGGGGTACAAACCCACCTTGGGGCAGCTATAAAAGCAGTTAGAAATAATGGAGGTGTTTGGCTGGTACACTGTAGCTCCTGTGGATTATGACTGGGGTCTTTTGTTTGTTTAGAATTAAGCACAAAGCTACACAATTGGCTATCTGTGCTCTGCCCACCACGGGTATCGAAACCCGGTTTTTAGTGTGTAAGTCCGCAGACATACCACTGTGCCACTGGGGGGCTGACTGGGGTCTTTGCTACTCGCGGTAAAGGGAGGTAATTCACACTAGGGTAAATAAACCATTATTCGGTGATGTCGAGAAAACCCACTTGTAGAGAAATATATATGTAAAAATGGCTCGTTTGGGTTGAGAAAATAGTTTACATAGAGGAGCGAACAACGTTTCGACCTTCTTCGGTCATCATCAGGTTCACAGGTTACCTCTTTCTTTCTTTGTTGTTCGCTCCTCATTGTAAAATATTTTCTCAACCCAAACGAGCCCTTTTACATATATAAATCATTATTCGATTCGTGTATCTTAACAGTATTAGCGTGTCGTGTTTTACTGAAATGTCCCGGCTACATTACCAACATTTTAAAACAACCGTTACGAACCAAACATATTTTTTGTGTATATTGAAAGAAAGAAAAATAACAAAAACAGAAAATGCCAATAAATAAACGTTATTACAGCAGCGACACAATGTGTACTAAATCACAATGTTCTCCGTTTCCCATTGATCCTCAATAAGGTCTTCATCACACGACACACAAGAAAAGTTGGTTCTCTCTTACGTACCAATCGATAACAAAATAGCCCATCACGTGATTAGTTACCCTGCGAACGACCATCAGCGTACGGTGGAACATAGGAAAGTCCTGGAGTGTATCCTGGATTCCACATCGGTTAATGTGCAAGTTAAGTCCTTTATTTTCGGACCACGGTCTTTAATAAATCACTCCAGACCTTTCCTGCGAACAAAGTGGTAATGAAAAGAGTTTGCGTTGTTTTATTTTAATATTCAACAGTTTAGGTTTGGTTTGTTTAGAATTTCGCGCAAAGCTACATGAGAGATACCTGCGCTAGCCGTCCCTAATTTAGCAGTGTAAGACTATACGGATGGTAGCTAGTCATCACCACCCACCGCCAGCTCTTGAGCTACTCTTTTACCAACGAATATTAGGATTAATCGAAACATTATAACGTCCCCATGGTTGAAAGGGAAAGCATGTTTCGTGTGACGACGACTCGAACCCACGACCCTCAGAAATCAATTTGAGCGCCTTAACCACCTGGTCATGCCGGGCCAACGAATAGGGGGAGGGATTAGAGATGACGAGAGACTGAACTGTGAATATATAGAAGTTATAAGACGAACGTGTAATTTGTTCATGAAACCTAACTGGAAAAATGAAAGATTTAAAATAAACAGTGTAATGATCTTTCTCCATCAATAATTTTGACCTCATGAAGAAAGTTACGAATAATTTTATTTTTGTCATAAATTGATATTTTAAACATTCTTATTTTGCGAGATCACAAATTCAGTATATATATATGTATACATTGTAACAATACTTAGTTTTGTCTGTTGTAAAAATGCGTACACGCAATTTATTACCTGCATGCGCATGCGCATGCAATTTATTTTATCAAAGTTTTTAAAAAGATATAATACTAATTCATAAAATAACATTATACGTTTATTTATTAATAGGATTCAATACGGTAAATTTTAACCCTAACTACATTAAAACAATAAAAAAAACGTACATTAGTTACAGTGTTAATTTTTCCTTTACCGATTGCTGGTTGTACATCATAAAGGCTTAGCTAACATTAGGCCTAAGACAAGAGGACATAAGTTTCGGAGTCTGCTATTATAGTTCGTTTGCATTATTATAGAAATCCTATATTTGAAGACGTACAGCTTGTGGTAACGGTAGCAACACACATGTGGTAACAATACAGCTTGTGGTAACAACAACACAGCATGTGATAACAAAACTACACAGCTTGTGGTAACAGTACAACATGTGGTAACAAAATTACACAGCTTGTAGTAACAGTACAACATGTGGTAACAAAAGTACACAGCTTGGTAACAGTATAGCATGTTTTAACAAAGAGTCTATGGTATCAAAACTACGTATCTTCTGGTGAAACTCAGTATATGATTGTTACCACAGTTTTTGGTAACAAAATAACTACACAGCTTGTGGGAACAGCACAGATAATCGAAACTGAAAGAATATTTTCTTAACTTTTAATTAATGTTTGAACGCATGTTAATATAGCATTACGTTGCTCATATGCCAACTAAAAGCTTCCTAGTTGCATAGCTCTAAGTTTGAGGACTTATAACGCTAGTAATCAGGTTTGCATAACTGTGGTGGATATAGCAAATTGTATGGCTTTGTGCTACATATTAAGGAACATATAAATTATACAATACATTCCACCAAAGGTACCAGGCAGTTTTCATAATTTAACAAAGGTACCAGGAAGTCCTTATAATTCAACAAAGTGTACCAGACAGTCTCTGTAACCAACAAAGGATACCAGACAGTCTCTGTAATCCAACAAAGGGTACCAGACAGTCTCTGTAATCCAACAAAGGGTACCAGACAGTCGCTGTATACCAACAAAGGGTACCAGACAGTCTCTGTAATCCAACAAAGGGTACTAAGCAGCCTCTGTAATCCAACAAAGGTGGCGGGCAGTGTCTACAATCTCTTGATTAAAATCCATTTGCTGACATATCTGCTAAAAATCAATCAAAAATATAGATAACCGTAGCACATCTTAGTGACGTAATTATTCATCACGTGATTTCACGATCTTCGAGTGACTGACTCACTTATTATTTTTTTTGTTACCAAATATCAGATTACAAATGTTTCCCATCTTCTGACAACGTGCAAACATGGTTGTGTAGTTGATAGGACAGAGATAAGTGTTGACCATATAATATGATAACTAGGCTTAAGAAACAGTGTAGTTTTATTTCTGCGCCCTGACTGATAAGCGTTCTAGAAATTCTAGGAAACTAACAGAAAATATTTGGAGCCCCAGTGACGCAATGAAATTCTGAACGAATGCCAATCCAACCGGGAACAATAACAAACTGCATTTAACGTACATGGCATTTTTCCTTAGAAAGTAGCCTCAATTTTCAAGGCTCAGAGACTTTAACGAGTTCTATTTCTCAACACATTGGAAGTTTCTGAACGATTCGCAATTCTCGACGCTCACGAAGAGATTTGATGAAAGGATGTAAACATGGCGCGATTGTTTGTTTGTTTTGGAATTTCGCACAAAGCTACTCGGGGCTATACTGCGCTAGTCGTCCCTAATTTAGCAGTGTAAGACTAGAGGGAAGGCAGCTAGTCATCACCACCCACCGCCAACTCTTGGGCTAGTCTTTTAGTGGGATTGACCGTAATATTATACACCCCCACGGCTGGGAGGGCGAGCATGTTTAGCGCGACGCGGGCGCGAACCCGTGACCCTCGGATTACGAGTCTTACGCCTTACGCGCTTGGCCATGCCAGGCCAAACATGGCGCGAGAAATACATCAAATCTTGTCCAAAGTGTAAACCGTAAACGATGAAATTGTGCAATTGAATTCCTACGTCATTTAAAAGTTTAGAAAGCGAATCAGTGAGAATTGTTTTGTTTTGTTCGGGTAGCCCACCAGTAATAAATACTGTAATATCGGTGAATCAAATCATAGCTTGTTAGTGTCCACAAAGATGAAGTCTGGTACGTGAAAATGTGATTGGTTATCAAATACAATTCACTGATATTGTTACGTGAAAATCCGTGAATGTTTACGAATTACTGTGATGATTTTACGTGGATATTCATGGTTATCTTTATCAACTGGGATTACGTCATAGTAGCAGTGGGTTAAACAATAGGATTTCTTTTCCTTTTTTTGTTTCAGGAAATTAAGAACAAATCCTTCTTTAAAAGTATATTAAAGGTAACCCTTAAGCTTAAATCAAAGTTAACTGTATTAACTATTAGAGATATTTTCATTATTTTAAAATTCTATCAGGTTTTTTATCGGGTGTATAAAATAAAACTTTCGTAGATTTTGTCACAACGTTTCGTCAGGTTTGCCGTCACGTGCAATACAAGAACTAAAGCTGGCAGATGTTATTTTAAAATATAGAGATTTGTAGGAGCATTCACAACAGTACTATTGTACAAAACACGCACGTGTTTGAACAAATATAGAATAAATCAATCATTTATCAATCAAAGCAAAAACGTTTTAAGTATTTAAACGTGTTTGATACAGAAAATATGTGAACACAAAGCTTTTTATTTATTAAAAATAGGGTTGTGTTTTTAAGACTGCTGGTATGGATATTAACACTTTAATTTAAACAAAGTACAGATTAACGTTTCGACCCTCTTAGGTCATCTTCAGGCTAACAAAGAGGGTTTGTAACTGACCGTTGCCGGCCACATGTCTCAGGGATGAAAGTGCAAACTGCTACTGGACTGTAGGGGGCGTTGCAGTTACATGCTGTGTTATTAATTACTATAGGTATACTGATTTAGTTGGCTTGAGTTGTTGTAAAAGTTGGACTTAACGTCATTCTCTACTTTATTTACATACATATTTTCACTTCAAGTGGATTTCTCTTCATCATGAAGGCTGTGTTATTATTAATAGTGCTTGTTTTAATTCTTGTCTGTTAATAGTATTTTCTCAATTGAATAAAAAAACCATGCTTGTTCCTAAAGGTGCATTCAACAACACGAGACGGAGATTTCAAATGCTCACACAAACAAGCAAAAACCGCTCCGTTTGTCACACAAATATAATAGCTTTTACAGCTTAAATATACGAATCATCAAGTTACGTTGTTTATTTACCTTCTGGTTATCATCTATCCTAACTTTATTTTTATCTAAAACAACAAACAAATATAAAGTTAGGATAAATGATACCCAGAAGGTAATGAGACAACGTAACTTGATGATTCGTATATTTAAGCTGTAAAAGCTAGTCATCGCCATCCACCGCCAACATTTGGGCTACTCTTTTACCAACGAATTGATCGTAACATTATACCGCTCCCACGGCTGAAAGGGCGAACATGTTTGGTGAGACGAGGATTCGAACCCACGAACCTCCGATTACGAGTCCAGCGCCTTAACCTCCTGGCCAGGCCGGGGACCATAAAAATTGTACTTTAATGCAAATTTCGTATTTTTATTATTTTTGTTTTTTGAACCAAATATTTTTATTGCACGGGAGGTTTCGTTGCAATTAAACACAAAGAGATATTTGTGTTCATGGGTATCGAAACGTGATGTTGACGGGAGAACTTGGTGAAGTTCGTGTGAAAGCAGTCAAACTCTAACATCAACCCATTATTTAGTACACCACGATGTACTGAAGTACAAAACGTGGCTTGTCATGTAAACACTTTAGTACTATCGTTTCTTAGCCAACAAGTAAAAAGTTTATTCGTGCCCATCTGTCTACATGAACTGCCAACTTTACAACAATTGTTTATGAGGTTTAGGTTTAATTATTCAAAGACGTACGAGAAAAGTCACGAGAAAACTGAGCGTGATTTTAAACGTTTGATATTTCACTGTTCTAGTATTTATCGCGGGAAGTTATGACAGTTTATCAGATAACAGCTGTTATCATACAGTAATAAAACCCTTGTTTGTATGTGTGGTACTGGAAAAACACATTTTATTAAGCGATGTGTAACCCTCAAGTTTGCGAAATGTTTATCCAGTGTGCATGTAAATTTGTAACTGGGGTCACGATTTTCCGTATTCGCCTCCGTTTTTCCATTCTCAGTGGACATATATGACGTCATGAATACGTCACATATCTAATACACTAATGTAAAAGGAACTAAATCTTTGTATAAGTTTTTTTTTTGAAATTTGTAACCAACTGAACAATCTCACTGCAAATCAATGGTTTCACTTATTGTGAAACCGAAAAGAACGTATATGACAGTTACCCCATAATTATGGAGTCATTATTTTGTCCACATTTTATAACGAAGAGTTTGATAAATTCGTTAACTGATAACAAGATAAGAATTAACTCTGTCTTGTATTCATTAAAGTGATTCATCTTCATGACAATGAACCACAATTCTTTTACTTGTACGAAAGCTGAATACGTAATATTAAGTCCCTCCTTCTGAAGTATGTCTGACAGGTTAGAACGTTCAAAATAGAGTTTCGATATTCGCAGATGGTACACCAGAGAGATAACCAATAATACTTAACAACAAATAAAGTTTACGTAAAAATTATTTTAATTAAAAATCACAAAGTCACGTAACAACTACGGCCAGTGTGAGGAGGGATGGAACTGAATGTATTAGAACTACAATTTGGCATGACGTTGTATTTCTTAAGTCAGGTGTAGCCACAGAAAAGTGATCGCTTTTGGAAAAGAGGCATTACACGTAAAAAAACATACGTATAATAAAAATACATAATATTACGGATTTATAATTTCCAAGACGAAGGAATTCTCAGTAATCAATAACATTGGAAAGCAGAAGAGAGTGTGTATCAGCTTGGGGTATAGGACAAAACAAAAAAAGACCTGAAGTAAGTCGTACTCAAATTGTAGTTAAAAAATAAATCGGTGTCCTGCAACGTATAGAAGGAATCCACAAAGACGAAAGTCAGCGCCAAAATAATAAACAATAGTTAATCCTACCTAAAAAAACAACACAATTCAGGTGTAGTGTATATAGAACATCCTTTAAATTTATATTTTCTCAAACACTGCATATTAAACACAACGAAAACATAGCCAGAGGCAGAGCCAATGGATTTGTGAGCAATCGAACAGTTCAAATGAAAGCTGAGGAAACACTTTGGTATTTAATAGATTGATTACTAAGAGCACTAAAGAAAACCTTTAGCGCTGGAAACGATTCTGAGTTGCGGTCGATATGAATGACTGTTAGAAGAGCTTCACTAAATATTCATAATTTATTTAATGTAATTAAATCTACAAGAACTTAGCTTAGCATCTCAATGACTTAATTTAAGTCTGTGAAGCAAGACACATTACAATAGCACCCTGGTCTACGATACGTGGTTAACAGAAAACTATGATGATTTGTTGTATATTGGTCTACTTTAAGTGGTTAACATTAAAATATAATGTTTTATAGCATACTGGTCTAATTTATATGGTAAACATAAAACTATGATGTTTAATAGTATAGTGTTCACTTTACGTGGTTAACATAAAACTATGATGTTTTACACTGGCGTACTAGTTTATGTGGTTATCATAAAACTATGATGCATACTAGTATACCAATCTACATTATGTGGATAACATAAAATTATGATGTTTTGTTGTAGTGTTCTGATCTACTTTATGTGGTTAACATAAAACTATGATGTTATATTGTAGTGTTCTGATCTACTTTATGTGGTTAACATAAAACTATTATGTTTTATTGTAGTGTTCTGATCTACTTTATGTGGTTAACATAAAAGTATGATGTTTTATTTTAGTGTTCTGATCTACTTTATGTGATTAACATAAAAGTATGATGTTTTATTTCAGTGTTCTGTCTACTTTATGTGATTAACGTAAAACTATGATGTTTTATTTCAGTGTTCTGATCTACTTTATGTGATTAACATAAAACTATGATGTTTTATTGTAGTGTTCTGATCTACTTTATTTGATTAACATAAAACTATGATGTTTTATTGTAATGTTCTGATCTACTTTATGTGATTAACATAAAACTATGATGTTTTATTGTAGTGTTCTGATCTACTTTATGTGATTAACGTAAAGCTAAGATGTTTTATTGTAGTGTTCTGATCTACTTTATGTGGTTAACATAAAAGTATGATGTTTTATTTCAGTGTTCTGTCTACTTTATGTGATTAACGTAAAGCTAAGATGTTTTATTGTAGTGTTTTGATCTACTTTATGTGATTAACATAAAACAATGATGTTTTGTTGTATAATGGTCCAGTTTATGTGGTTAACCTAAAACTGTTATGTTTACAAGTATAGTGGTCTGCTTTATGTGGTTAACATGAAACTATGATGATATATAGTCTTCTGGTTTACATTGATTCCATAACAAAAGCCCCCCAGTGGCTTAGCGGTATGTCTGCGGACTTATAGCGCTAAAAACCGGGTTTCGGTACCCGTGGTGGGCAGAGCAGACATAGCCCATTATGTAGAATTGTGCTTAATTCAAAACAACAACAACCATAACAAAAGTCATATCACATAGGAAAAATATTAAACAGAATAATTTATTACATAGAGTGAATACTAAAAAAGTCATTGATTTTATAGGGGTAATATAAAACAAAAGTCACTGATTATATAGGTGTGATATAAAACAAAGTCATACATTCCATAGGGGTAATAGAAGAGAAAGTCATTCCTTACATAAGGGTAATATAAAACAGTAGTAATTGATTACATAGGTGTAATTTAAAAGAAAAGTGATTGATCATATAGGAATAATATCAAATAAAACACATCGATTACATATGAATAATATATAATACGAGTATTCCATTATATTATGGCAATTTTATAATAAGAGTCTTTCATTACAATGTGGTAATATATAATACGCGTCTTTCATTACATTATGGTAATATATAATACGAGTCTTTCATTACATTATGGTAATATATAATAAGAGTCTTTGATTACAATGTGGAAATATATAATACGAATCTTTCATTACATTCTGGTAATATATAATAAGAGTCTTTGATTACATTGTGGTAATATATAATAAGAGTCTTTGATTACATTGTGGTAATTTATAAAACGAGTCTTTGATTACATTCTGGTAATATATAATAAGAGTCTTTGATTACATGGTGGTAATTTATAAAACGAGACATTCATTACATTGTGGTAATATGTAATAAGAGTCTTTCATTACATTGTGGTAATATGTAATAAGAGTCTTTCATTACATTGTGGTAATATATAATAAGTGTCTTTGATTACATTGTGGTAATATATAATAAAAGTCTTTCATTCTATTGTGGTAATATATAATAAGAGTCTTTCATTACATTTTGGTAATATATAATAAGAGTATTTCATTACATTCTGGTAATATGTAATAAGAGTCTTTCAGTACATTGTGGTAATATATAATACAAGTCTTTCATTACATCGTAGTAATATAAAATAAGAGTCTTTCATTACATTGTGGTAATATATAATACGAGTCTTTCATTACATAGTGGTAATATGTAATGAGAGTCTTTGATTACATTGTGGTAATTTAAAAAACGAGTCTTTCATTAAATTGTGGTAATATATAATAAGAGTCTTTCATTACATTGTGGTAATATATGATACGAATGTTTCATTACATTGTGGCAAGATATAATAAGAGTCTTTGATTACATTGTGGTAATATAAATAAGAGTCTTTGATTACATTGTGGTAAATTTATAAAACGAGTCTTTCATTACATTGTGGTAATATATGATAAAAGTCTTTGATTACATTATGGTAATATATAATAAGAGTCTTTCATTACATTGTGGTAATATATAATGATAGCCTTTTATTACATTGTGGTAATATATAATACGAGTCTTTCAATACAATGTCGTGACATATAATATGAGTCTTTCATTACATTATGGTAATATATAATACAAGTCTTTCATTACATTATGGTAATATATAACACGAGTCCTTCATTACATTGTGGTAACATATATTAAGAGTCTTTCATTATATTGTGGTAATATGTAATACGAGTCTTTCATTACATTGTGGTAATATATAATACGAATCTTTCATTACAATGTGGTAATATATGATACCAATCTTTCATTACATTGTGGTAATATATAATAAGAGTCTTTAATTACATTGTAGTAATTTATAAAACGAGTCTTTGATTACTTTGTGGTAATATATAATAAGAGTCTTTGATTATATTATGGTAATATATAATGAGAGTCTTTCATTACATTGTGGAAATATATAATAAGAGTCTTTCCTTACATTCTGGTAATATATAATAAGAGTCTTTAATTACATTGTGGTAATATATAAAACGAGTCTTTCATTACATTGTGGTAATATATAATAAGAGTCTTTGATTATATTATGGTAATATATAATAAGAGTCTTTCATTACATTGTGGTAATATATAATAAGAGTCTTTCATTACATTGTGGTAATATATAATACGAGTCTTTCATTACATTGTGGTAATATATAATAAGAGTCTTTCATTACATTGTGGAAATATATAATAAGAGTCTTTCATTACATTGTGGTAATATATGATAAGTGTCTTTCATTACATTGTGGTAATATATAATAAATGTCTTTGATAATGTTGTGGTAATATATAATAAGAGTCTTTCATTAAATTTTGGTAATATATAATAAGAATCTTTCATTACAATGCGGTAATATATGATAAAAGTCTTTCATTACATTGTGGTAATATATAATACGAGTATTTCATTACAATGTGGTGATATATAATAAGAGTCTTTCATTACATTGTAGTAATATATAATATTAGTCTTTCACTACATTGTGGTAATATATAATAAGAGTCTTTCATTACATTGTCGTAATATATAATACGATTCTTTCATTACATTGTGGTAATATAAAATAAGAGTCTTTCATGAAATTGAGGTTATATATAATACGAATTTTTCATTACATTGTGGTAATATATAATACAAGTCTTTCATTACATTGTGGTAATATATAATGCGAGTCTTTGATTACATTCTGGTAATATATAATAAGAGTCGTGGTAATATATAATACGAGTTTTTCATTATATTTTGGTAATATATAATAAGAATCTTTCATTACATTGTGGTAATATATGATACGAATGTTTCATTACATTGTGGTAATATATAATAAGAGAGTTTCATTACAATGCGGTAATATATGATAAACGTCTTTCATTACATTGTGGTAATATATAATACGAGTCTTTCATTACATTGTTGTAATATATAATACGAGTCTTTCATTACATTGTGGTAATATATAATACGAGTCTTTCATTATATTGTGGTAATATAGAATACAAGTCTTTGATTACATTGCGGTAATATATAATAAGTGTTTTGATAACATTGTGGTAATATATAATACGAGTCTTTCATTACATTGTGGTAATATATAATACGAGTCTTTCATTACATTGTGGTAATATATAATACGAGTCTTTCATTACATTGTGGTAATATATAACAAGTGTCTTTCATTACAATGCGGTAATATATGATAAAAGTCTTTCATTACATTGTGGTAATATATAATACGAGTCTTTCACTACTTTGTTGTAATATATAATACGAGTCTTTCATTACATTGTCGTA
This sequence comes from Tachypleus tridentatus, assembly GCF_004210375.1. Classification (NCBI taxonomy): domain Eukaryota; kingdom Metazoa; phylum Arthropoda; class Merostomata; order Xiphosura; family Limulidae; genus Tachypleus; species Tachypleus tridentatus. The sequence goes on along the minus strand of NC_134830.1, from coordinate 6,975,707 downwards.
ATATATAATATGAGTCTTCATTAAATTGTGGTAATATATAATACAAGTCTTTGATTACATTGTGGTAATATATAAAACGAGTCTTTCATTACATTGTGGTAATATATAATAAGAGTCTTTCATTACATTGTGGTAATATATAATACAAATTTTGATTACATTGTGGTAATATATAATAATAGTCTTTGATTACATTGTAGTAATATATAATACGAGTCTTTCATTGCATTCCGGTAATATATAATACGAGTCTTTCATTACATTGTTGTAATATATAATGCGAGTCTTTCATTACATTATGGTAATATATAATACGAGTCTTTCATTACATTATGGTAATATATAATAAGAGTCTTTCATTACATTGCTGTAATATATAATACGAATCATTCATTACATTGTGGTCATATATAATACAAGTTTTTGAGTACATTGTGGTAATATATAATAATAGTCTTTGATTACATTGTGGTAATATATAATACGAGTCTTTCATTACATTGTGGTAATATATAATACGAGTCTTTCATTGCATTCCGATAATATATAATACGAGTCTTTCATTGCATTCCGATAATATATAATACAAGTCTTTCATTACAACTTGGTTATATAAAACAAAAGTCTTTGATTACATTGTAGTAATATATAATACCAGTCTTTCATTACATTTTAGTAATTTATAAAACGAGTCTTTCATTACATTGTTGTAATATATAATACGAGTCTTTCATTACATTATGGTAATATTTAATACGAGTCTTTCATTATATTGTGGTAATATATAATAAGTGTTCTGATAACATTGTGGTAATATATAATACGAGTCTTTCATTACATTGTGGTAATATATAATACGAAACTTTCATTACAATGTGGTGATATATAATAAGAGTCTTTCTTTACATTGTAGTAATATATAATGTCAGTCTTTCATTGCATTATGGTAATATATAATAAGAGTCTTTCATTACATTGTGGTAATATATAATACGAGTCTTTCATTAGATTGTTGTAATATATAATACGAGTCTTTCATTAGATTGTGGTAATATATAATACGAGTCTTTGATTACATTCTGGTAATATATAATAAGACTCGTGGTAATATATAATACGAGTCTTTCATTACATTGTGGTTATATATAATACGAGTCTTTCATCACAATGCGGTAATATATGATAAAAGTCTTTCATTACATTGTTGAAATATATAATAAGTGTCTTTGATTATATTTTAGTAATATATAATAAGTGTCTTTCATTAGATTTTGGTAATATATAATAAGAGTCTTTCATTACATTGTGGTAATATATAATACGAGTCTTTCATTATATTGTGGTAATATAGAATGTAAGTCTTTGATTACATTGTGGAAAAATATAATAAGCGTCTTTCATTACAATGCGGTAATATATAATAAGAGTCTTTCATTACATTGTGGTAATATATAATACGAGTCTTTCATTACATTGTGATAATATATAATACGAGTATTTTATTACATTGTGGTAATATATAATAAGAGTCTTTCATTACATTGTGGTAATATATAATACGAGTCTTTCATTATATTGTGGTAATATAGAATGTAAGTCTTTGATTACATTGTGGATAAAATATAATAAGCGTCTTTCATTACAATGCGGTAATATATAATACGAGTCTTTCATTACATTGTTGTAATATATAATACGAGTTTTTCATTACATTATGGTAATATATAATACGAGTCTTTCATTATATTGTGGTAATATATAATACAAGTCTTTGATTTTATTTGGTAATATATAATACAAGTCTTTGATTACATTGTGGTAATATATAAAACGAGTCTTTCATTACATTGTGGTAATATATAATACGAGTCTTTCATTACATTGTGGTAATATATAATAAGAGTCTTTCATTACATTGTAGTAATATATAATATCAATCTTTCATTACATTGTGGTAATATATAATAAGAGTCTTTCATTACATTGTGGTAATATATAATACGAGTCTTTCATTACATTGTTGTAATATATAATACGAGTCTTTCATTAGATTGTTGTAATATATAATACGAGTCTTTGATTACATTCTGGTAATATATAATAAGACTCGTGGTAATATATAATACGAGTCTTTCATTACATTGTGGTTATATATAATACGAGTCTTTCATTATATTGTGGTAATATAGAATGTAAGTCTTTGATTACATTGTGGAAAAATATAATAATACAAGTCTTTCATTACAATGCGGTAATATATAATAAGAGTCTTTCATTACATTGTGGTAATATATAATACGAGTCTTTCATTACATTGTGATAATATATAATACGAGTATTTTATTACATTGTGGTAATATATAATAAGAGTCTTTCATTACATTGTGGTAATATATAATACGAGTCTTTCATTATATTGTGGTAATATAGAATGTAAGTCTTTGATTACATTGTGGTAATATATAATAAGAGTCTTTCATTACATTGCGGTAATATATAATACGAGTCTTTCATTACATTGTTGTAATATATAATACGAGTCTTTCATTACATTATGGTAATATATAATACGAGTCTTTCATTATATTGTGGTAATATAGAATACAAGTCTTTGATTTTATTTGGTAATATATAATAAGTGTTTTGATTACATTGCGGTAATATATAATACGAGTCTTTCATTACATTGTGGTAATATATAATACGAGTCTTTCATTACAATGTGGTGATATATAATAAGAGTCTTTCATTACATTGTAGTAATATATAATATCAGTCTTTCATTACATTGTGGTAATATATAATAAGAGTCTTTCATTACATTGTGGTAATATATAATACGAGTCTTTCATTACATTGTGGTAATATATAATAAGAGTCTTTCATTACATTGTGGTAATATATAATACGAGTCTTTCATTATATTGTGGTAATATAGAATGTAAGTCTTTGATTACATTGTGGTAAAATATAATAAGCAAATAAGAGTCTTTCATTACAATGCGGTAATATATAATAAGAGTCTTTCATTACATTGTGGTAATATATAATACGAGTCTTTCATTACATTGTGATAATATATAATACGAGTATTTTATTACATTGTGGTAATATATAATACGAGTCTTTCATTACAATTTGGTGATATATAATAAGAGTCTTTCATTACATTGTAGTAATATATAATATCAATCTTTCATTACATTGTGGTAATATATAATAAGAGTCTTTCATTACATTGTGGTAATATATAATACGAGTCTTTCATTACATTGTGGTAATATATAATACGAGTCTTTTATTACATTGTGGTAATATATAATATAGAGTCTTTCATTACATTGTGGTAATATATAATACAAGTCTTTGATTACATTGTGGTAATATATAATACGAGTCTTTCATTACATTATGGTAATATATAATACGAGTCTTTCATTACATTGTGGTAATATATAATAAGAGTCTTTCATTACATTATAGTAATATATAATATCAGTTTTTCATTACATTGTGGTATTATATAATAAGTGTCTTTCATTACATTATGGTAATATATAATACGAGTCTTTCATTACATTGTGGTAATATATAATAAGAGTCTTTCATTACATTGTGGTAATATATAATACAAGTTTTTGATTACATTGTTGTAATATATAATAATAGTCTTTGATTACATTGTGGTAATATATAATACGAGTCTTTGATTACATTGTGGTAATATATAATACGAGTCTTTCATTACATTGTGGTAATATATAATACGAGTCTTTCATTACATTGTGGTAATATATAATAAAAGTCTTTGATTACATTGTGGTAATATATAATATTAGTCTTTCATTACATTGTGGTAATATATAATAAGAGTCTTTCATTACATTATGGTAATATATTATAAGGGTCTTTGATTACATTGTGGTAATATGTAATTAGAGTCTTTCATTACATTGTGGTAATATATAATACGAGTGTTTTATTACATTGTGGTAATATATAATACGAGTCTTTCATTATATTGTGGTAATATATAATACAAGTCTTTGATTACATTGTGGTAATATATAATACGAGTCTTTCCATTACATTATGGTAATATATAATACGAGTCTTTCATTACATTGTGGTGATATATAATAAGATTCTTTCATTACATTATAGTAATATATAATATCAGTTTTTCATTACATTGTGGTATTATATAATAAGTGTCTTTCATTACATTATGGTAATATATAATACGAGTCTTTCATTACATTGTGGTAATATATAATAAGAGTCATTCATTACATTGTGGTCATATATAATACAAGTTTTTGAGTACATTGTGGTAATATATAATAATAGTCTTTGATTACATTGTGGTAATTCATAATAAGAGTCTTTGATTACATTGTAGTAATATATAATACGAGTCTTTCATTGCATTGCGGTAATATATAATACGGGTCTTTCATTACAACGTGGTGATATATAATAAAAGTCTTTGATTACATTGTAGTAATATATAATATTAGTCTTTCATTACATTGTGGTAATATATAATAAGAGTATTTCATTACATTGTGGAAATATATTATAAGGGTCTTTGATTACATTGTGGTAATATGTAATTAGAGTCTTTCATTACATTGTGGTAATATATAATACGAGTGTTTCATTACATTGTGGTAATATATAATACGAGTCTTTCATTATATTGTGGTAATATAGAATGTAAGTCTTTGATTACATTGTGGAAAAATATAATAAGCGTCTTTCATTACAATGCGGTAATATATAATACGAGTCTTTCATTACATTGTTGTAATATATAATACGAGTCTTTCATTACATTATGGTAATATATAATACGAGTCTTTCATTATATTGTGGTAATATAGAATACAAGTCTTTGATTTTATTTGGTAATATATAATAAGTGTTTTGATTACATTGCGGTAATATATAATACGAGTCTTTCATTACATTGTGGTAATATATAATACGAGTCTTTCATTACAATGTGGTGATATATAATAAGAGTCTTTCATTACATTGTAGTAATATATAATATCAATCTTTCATTACATTGTGGTAATATATAATAAGAGTCTTTCATTACATTGTAGTAATATATAATACGAGTCTTTCATTAGATTGTTGTAATATATAATACGAGTCTTTCATTAGATTGTTGTAATATATAATACGAGTCTTTGATTACATTCTGGTAATATATAATAAGACTCGTGGTAATATATAATACGAGTCTTTCATTACATTGTGGTTATATATAATACGAGTCTTTCATTATATTGTGGTAATATAGAATGTAAGTCTTTGATTACATTGTGGAAAAATATAATAAGCGTCTTTCATTACAATGCGGTAATATATAATAAGAGTCTTTCATTACATTGTGGTAATATATAATACGAGTCTTTCATTACATTGTGATAATATATAATACGAGTATTTTATTACATTGTGGTAATATATAATAAGAGTCTTTCATTACATTGTGGTAATATATAATACGAGTCTTTCATTATATTGTGGTAATATAGAATGTAAGTCTTTGATTACATTGTGGAAAAATATAATAAGCGTCTTTCATTACAATGCGGTAATATATAATACGAGTCTTTCATTACATTGTGGTAATATATAATACGAGTGTTTTATTACATTGTGGTAATATATAATACGAGTCTTTCATTATATTGTGGTAATATAGAATACAAGTCTTTGATTACATTGTGGTAATATATAATACGAGTCTTCCATTACATTATGGTAATATATAATACGAGTCTTTCATTACAATGTGGTGATATATAATAAGATTCTTTCATTACATTATAGTAATATATAATATCAGTTTTTCATTACATTGTGGTATTATATAATAAGTGTCTTTCATTACATTATGGTAATATATAATACGAGTCTTTCATTACATTGTGGTAATATATAATAAGAGTCTTTCATTACATTGTGGTAATATATAATACAAGTTTTTGATTACATTGTTGTAATATATAATAATAGTCTTTGATTACATTGTGGTAATTTATAATAAGAGTCTTTGACTACATTGTAGTAATATAGAATACGAGTCTTTCATTGCATTGCGGTAATATATAATACGGGTCTTTCATTACAACGTGGTGATATATAATAAAAGTCTTTGATTACATTGTAGTAATATATAATATTAGTCTTTCATTACATTGTGTTAATCTATAATAAGAGTATTTCCTTACATTATGGAAATATATTATAAGGGTCTTTGATTACATTGTGGTAATATGTAATTAGAGTCTTTCATTACATTGTGGTAATATATAATACGAGTGTTTCATTACATTGTGGTAACATATAATAAGAGTTTTTCATTACATTGTGGTAATATGTAATACGAGTCTTTGATTACATTGTAATAATATATAATACTAGTCTTTCATTACATTGTGGTAATATATAATAAGAGTCTTTCATTACATTGCGGTAATATATAATACCAGTCTTTGATTACATTGTGGTATTATATAATACAAGTCTTTGATTACATTGTGGTAATATATAACAAGAGTCTTTGATTACTATGTGGTAATATATAATACGAGTCTTTCATTACATTGTGGTAATATATAATAAGAGTCTTTCATTACATTGTGGTAATATATAATACGAGTCTTTGATTACATTGTGGTGATATATAATACTAGTCTTCCATTACATTGTGGTGTTATATAATAAGAGTCTTTCATTACATTGTGGTAATATATAATGCGAGTCTTTCATTACAATGTGGTAATATATAATACGAATCTTTCATTACATTGTGGTAATATCAAATACGAGTCTTTCATTACATTGTGGTAATATGTAATAAGAGTGTTTGATTGCACAGAGGTAATATAAAAGAGAAGTTACTTATTATATAGGTGTAATATAAAACAGAAGTTACTTATTATATAGGGGTAATATAAAACAGAAGTTACTTATGATATAGGTGTAATATAAAACAGAAGTTACTTATTTTATAGAGGTAATATAAAACAGAAGTTACTTATTATATAGGGGTAATATAAAACAGAAGTTACTTATTATATACGGGTAATATAATAGAAAAGTTACTTATTATATAGGTGTAATATAAAACAGAAGTTACTTATTATATAGAGGTAATATTAAACAGAAGTTACTTATTATATAGGGGTAATATAAAAGAGAAGTTACTTATTATATAGGGGTAATATAAAACAGAAGTCATTTTTTATATAAGTGGAATATAAAACAGAAGTCATTTTTTACATAAGTGGAATATAAAACAGAAGTCACTGATTACATAGGGTTAATATAAAAAAGGCTTTCATTACATTGTGGTAATATAAAACAAAGGTCTCTGATTACATAGGGTTGATATAATGCAGTGATCATTCCTTATGTACGGGTACATATAAATTAATATTCATTTGAAAATGTTTCATTTCTTACAGAAATGGCTCAGGGGGCTCAAAGTGACATATAAGAAGTTATATTGAGAAGTAATTTATAAATATGTCTGATTATAATAATATATTTTTATCGCTCTATTTATTAATAATAGATTAAAGTAACTTGAGTTTAGTCCTTATTTGAAAGTAGACATATATTTAGTTAAAAATATCACCGATTATGGAATGTGTCGTTCAGTAAGTGAAGAGGTACTTTAAGACTTGATATTTCATAAATTTCAACACAATGTATTCATTGTCAGTAAAAATGTACTTATTTTCTGCTCTGTTGATAAGGTATGGCCACAACAACGTTGAAACAAGCTAGACAAAGTTGCTGTTGCTATGGCTACACTGTTCGGATTTATTACACATCAAATTTTAACGGTCAATTTTGCTTACATCGTGCTTTGTTGTTCATGCGACACTCTACTATTAGTTCAACCACGTATGGAACTCACGTGTGGAACATAAATGATGAATATTATTACATAAATCATGAAGAAAAACAGAGCTTACATTATCCACTGGATATTTTTCAGGAGAATAAATTGCTTTTAGAAAAGTGGCTTTCTCTGACTTTTATATTCTGTAGAACCTTGGTCATCAACAAACGCTGTTTGAAATTCTGACAAGAAGGTATTACACATGGCCAGATCATCTGATCTCGAGACGTCGTTATATTAAAATGATATCAAAAACTATGCAAATAAACCAGACAGAATATAACACCTGGATCGATAGCAGAATAAAAAATATGAACCAGAAATATATCAAACTTACAATACGAACCAGAACAGCTCAGATCTGTATCAAACTTACAATACGAACCAGAACAAATCCGAACTATAACCGGGTTAGAGTTCAACCAGAACATATCAGAACTATATCAGAGTTCGAATATGAACCATAACCGCTCGAAACTGCACCAGGGTTAGAACATAAACCAGAATAGCTAAGAACTATATCAGAGTTAGAGTTTAAACCAGAACAGATCAGAACTAAATCATGGTTGAAGTATAAACTAGAACATCTCAGTTCTAGATCTGAATTAAACCAGAACATTTCAGTACTAGATCTACATGAAATCAGATCACCTCAGTACTAGATCTGTATGAAATAAGAACATCTCAGTACTAGATCTGTATGAAATCATAACATCTCAGTACAAGATCTGAATTAGAGACTTGTGTTACTAGAAACCAGATTTCGATACCCGTGGTGGGCAGAGCACAGACAGCTCTTTGTGTGGCTTTGTTCTTAATAACCAAAATAATCCTTTCCTATTGTCCACTCAAGTGATGTATCTAAAGCTAACACTAACCATTCAGACAATTTGTCTAATTTACCACAAGTATAATATACTTGATGAGCATTCTTACAAAAACAAATTTATGGCATTTCGATAAACAATGTTTTGTTTTCTACAGTTTAGGAATTTAGCCAAATTAATTAATGTTATAAGCGTTACACCCGATAACTAAGCAACAAGTTAAGCCTTATTGATTCATGTTATAAGCGTTACGCCCGATAACTAAGCAACAAACTAAGCCTAATTAATTCATGTTATTAGCGTTATACCCGATAACTAAGCAACAAATTAAGCCTAATTAATTCATGTTATAAGCGTTACGCTCGATAACTGAGCAACAAATTAAGCCTAATTAATTAATATTATAAGCGTTAACTCGATAACTAAGCAACAAATTAAGCCAAACTAATTAATGTTATAAGCGTTACACCCGATAACTAAGCAACAAATTAAACCTAATTAATTCATGTTATAAGCGTTACACCCGATAACTAAGCAGCAATTTAAGCCTAAGTAATTATGTCACTTTATGTTTGCTTTTTGTATTCTAAAATAAATAGAGACTCTTGGAAGGAAGCAAACAAAAAATGGTTGTTGTTTGTTTGTTGTTAGTAGAAAGTTACACAAAATGTTATCTATGCTCCTCCGCTCACCATACAAAATCGTTTTCAGCGTTATGAACCTTCAAACTTAACACTAGAGGGCTGTTACCTTCTAAATTTCGCTAGTAAATAAAATTAGAAACTCTAAGAATATAACATGATGACGTCACTCAATAAATTATTAATTTGTTCGTCTTTCCTTGATTTGGAACTTTCTCCGGTATGAAAACTCGATTAATATTACACAAGAGTTCACATAACAAACTGTCTACTTTACCCGTCATATGCCAGTAAACTGTATTCCAGAATTTAAAAATTATACAAAAAAGGCATAGTTTATTCATATCCATATTCGTAACACGTGTTTTTCTACACTGTGTAATCATAAGACACGTGTTTTTGTACACTATATATTCATAAGACATGTGTTTTTGTACACTATATATTCATAAGACATGTGTTTTTGTATACTATATATTTACAAGATATGTGTTTTTGTATACTATATATTTAGAAGATGTGTGTTTTTGTACACTATATATTCATAAGACGTGTTTTTGTACACTATATATTCATAAGGCACGTGTTTTTGTACACTGTGTATTCATAAGACATGTGTTTTTGTATACTATATATTCATAAGGCATGTGTTTTTAAATACTACAATATCTATTCGTAAGACGTGTTTTGTATACTAAATATTTATGAAAAAAGTGTTTTTATAAACTATAATACAAGTGTTTTTCTATTCTCTATGTTTATAAGACACGTGTTTCTGTATACCATATATTCACAAGGCGTGTTTTCGTAGGCTAAAGTGGTGGTCTAGAAGGGATGAGATACCAATATAAACAGAAGTGAAACGTTTAAAAACAGCCTTTAAAATGTCATGAACTGTTGATTTCCAGTAAGATCATTTCATATTTTACTAAAATGTATTTTGAGAAAGTGTAAGGAGTTACTAATATTAATTAGAAGAGCCGGCTTACTTAAGTTCGTCTTGAATTTCAGTGTTTTAGGACAACTTCTATTTTAAAAGAACCGAACCTGACTTTTTCTTTAATATCCAAAGTTAAGAAAATTACAAGTGTCGAAATTTAGATATCCGACGACACAGGACGAAGGATAACAACGCATTTTTCGACACTGGTGTTGAATATAGAAATGCATTCGACTAAATCAATAACGAAAATATTTTAGAAATAAGTGCTAAAATGTAATGAACAAAGCGAAACTAACTTTCCATTTAATACACAGCTGTCAGTTAAAGCTGTGTCACTTTGCTAATGTCCTTTCATTTTAGGTGGTCATTTTTACTTTCATAACAAACTTTCTCTAGTGTCTAAGCAATAAGTCTGTAGGTTTATAACGCTAAAAATCAAGCTTCGAAACCTTTGATGGCCACAGCACAAGTAGTCCATTATATGGCCTTGTGGATAAGAAAAAACAAACCAACCATAAGAAGAGACGAATCTGTAAAGTAACACATTTGAAATACATTTCCTTAATAAGAATTATAATTGGCATTAGTAAAAACCTCCTACATAACTAAACGTTTCATTCAAAAATCACTACCGAAAATTCTAAATTCCTTGCATCGGTTCGTGGATTCGTTGTCTCATTATCGCACAACTGTAAAAACAAAACACGTTATATAAAATCATTGAAGACTAAATATAGAGACTAAACTCGATTTCGATTCCCGCCGTGAAGCTTTGTGTTCAGTAACGAACAAACACACGAGCGTGTTTCACATTTCGTAAATAAACGTTAATGTAGTACTGAGAACAAACATAACTTAATTTTCAAATCATCATTTTTGGTCAAGTTTAAGATCCTTTTCTCCACGTGGACATCTCAATTTCTAATGGTCAGTTTCTGTATTAGGAACCGCGGCATCCAGTTCACCAAAGTGCCTCAGTGCTTGTAAATATCGGCTCCGTTCTATCAAAAGAAACTGTGTTCAGAGCTGGAAGCATGTCACAGACAGCTGTCACAATCGAAGATTAATCTTGCGAAGTGAATCCTTTTAAAGCACGTGAACAAAGGTTAAAGGTAAAGAATATAAACGACATTTTTTTTTCAGACCAAGTGCTTTTGTATATTATGTTTATATGAAATACCCTACGGCTATCTGTGGTCATCCGAAATTAGAAGTTTCTTACCAGAGGGAAGCAAGCAACCAGTAGCACATAACGTCCATGGTAAGAGAACAAACATTCGACGTTAAGATTCAAAAACGAGATATATGTTCAAGTTTTGATACCATAGAGATGTTATTTCAGGTCAGTTGCTAATATTACGGATTAAACCCCACGATAAACACAATAACTGCAAGAATTTGATGGAGACGTTTATAAATCAAATTTTTATACAAGACACGTGTTTCAATGTCTCACGTGCCAGTAAATCACGTTTGTTTATGAGTCAAACGTTTATATGACACTCGTGTCTGAATATCCAACGGATGCTTACGTGTAAGTAAGTCACATGTGTTTATAAGTCAGATGATCAGAGGAAACACACAATACATTTTAAATAAAAGTCCAGAAGTCCAGTTATCCAGTAGATTTTTTTATTTGTTGTGGTCGAAAGATTGTAAAAAGTAGAAAAAACAAACAATCCACTCAAAAAATGAACCTCTGGACTTTTATTTATAAGATATACGTTACGTTGGAAGACTCGTAACGTATGTGGAACTAAGCATGGACTTTTATTCACGTTATATGTGGAAGACTCGTAACGTATGTGGAACTATACATGGACTTTTCTTCACGTTATATGTGGAAGACTCATAACGTATGTAGAACTATACATGGACTTTTCTTCAAGTTATATGTGGAAGACTCATAACGTATGTAGAACTATACATGAACTTTTCTTCACGTTATATGTGGAGGACTCATAACGATTGTAGAACTATACATGGACTTTTCTTCACGTTATATGTGGAAGACTCGTAACGTATGTGGAACTATACATGGACTTTTCTTCACGTTATATGTGGAAGACTCACAACGTATGTGGAACTATACATGGACTTTTCTTCACGTTATATGTGGAAGACTCATAACGTATGTGAAACTATACATGGACTTTTCTTCACGTTATATGGAAAAGAATATCTGATACCTTTCATGGTCATCATACATTTTTCTATAGAACTTGAAGTCCATAACACTCGGATGTTCTATGTTTGGACAGGTTGACCATGACCATTTATCAGACGACTGAAACAAGTAAATATCTGAATTATCCCACGTGTCATACAGTAGCTGTCGAAACTGGGATTTTAAACCACTAAAATTTAGAGCCACACGTTTCTGCTTCTCGTTTTACCTAGGGGAAGAGCTTAAAGACATTGAGAAGACATTTTGGAAAGACGTGTAAAAAAAACGTTTAAAAGGACTCATCTTGTGTTATATGGTTCGTGAGTCTCAACTATTAATGAACTACAACCTAAAATTACAACTAAAACAAAAGGTATTTCTCCCTTACAAATCAGGCCTAGGAAAGAAACATCGTAGGGTAATAAATCAATTTCACATCACCGTAATTTTATTAAGTCTTCCTACACTACGAGACAGTCTCACAAAGATATAAACATGGTATATAACACTACTTAGTGTGGCTGTATTAAACAATACGTTAGGTAAGGTTCAAATAACACGAAGAGATATTAGGAACTGTGCTATAAATATATCAGCTGTAGTTTATCAGATACAGGAAACCGCCCACATAGTAGGCTTAATAAAATTCAAAGAATAATAGACAGAGACACCAAACGAAGAATAATCGAGGAAGTTATTGATATCCAAGCATAAGACAGTGGATCACCAGGTGGCTATTAATCAAAACAATGACCACCGGTCACTCAATATTGGATGGACACCATTAATATGAGACATATTACTTGTCATGGTTTCAATGTAAAATAAAATCATTAAGTTTGCAATGTATTACTTGAAGTATGAAAAATGTATATATTTTTATTTATCTATATGATACGTATAACAGAATTTTTCTTATATTCAAGTAATTGCCCTATTTTCTATATTTATCATAATACTATATATTTAATAAATTTAATACCAGATGTTACGATTGCTGCCTGGACAACTGTTTAAACGCGGTGTTTCACACATAAACGAATTTTTATCTTTTAGTACGTTGTTGTCCAACGCAGGCCCCAGTGACTCCAAAAGCTCGAAATAAAAGCATTTTAACTTAATGAATCATTCGTGTATAAAAAACAGATGTGTTGGTAAGTAATATGTGTCACATACGAATATAAAACAAATGATTTGATAAGTAAAGGTTCTCGTAACGACAGATAAGCCTTATTCAAATGTTTCACTATCAAATTGAAATATCTTCTCCATGACTAAGGATAGAAACTGTATACTTATTTTGAAGGTGGTTTTCAAGTTATAGTTAACATTTGATCGTTCCCAAGTCATACTGTATAACACTTGGTCACTCCTAGTTAATACTGTATAACACTTGGTCACTTATAGGTGGTACTGTATAACACTTGGTCACTCCTAGGTAAAACTGTATAACACTTAGTCATTTATAGGTGATACTATCAACATCTGGCCACTACTAGATTATAATGTGTAACATTTGTTCACTCTTAGGTAATAATTTATAAATTTGGTCACTTTTAAATAATAAATAATGTATGACATTTGGAAACTCTTACGTGATGATGTGTAGCATTTGTCACTTCTAGGAGACAGTGTGAAACGCTTGGTCACTCGTTCGTAATAATGTATAACACGTCATCACTTCTAGGTGATACTGTAAACATCTTGCTACTCCTATTTGATAATGTATAACACTTGGTCACTCCTAGCTGATAGTGTGAAACACTTGGTCACTCGTTCGTAATAATGTATAACACGTCGTTACTTGTAGTTGATACTGTAAACATCTTGCTACTCCTATTTGATACTGTATAACATTTGGTCACTGCTAGGTGATAATGTATAACACTTGGTCACTCCTAGCTGATAGTGTGAAACACTTGGTCACTCGTTCGTAATAATGTATAACACGTCGTTACTTGTAGTTGATACTGTAAACATCTTGCTACTCCTATTTGATACTGTATAACATTTGGTCACTGCTAGGTGGTACTGTATAACACTTGGTCACTCCTAGGTAAAACTGTATAACACTTGGTCACTGCTAGGTGATACTGTATAACACTTAGTCACTTATAGGTGGTACTGTATAACACTTGGTCACTCCTAGGTAAAACTGTATAACACTTAGTCACTTATAGGTGATACTATCAACATCTGGCCACTACTAGATTATAATGTGTAACATTTGTTCACTCTTAGGTAATAATTTATAAATTTGGTCACTCTTAAATAATAAATAATGTATGACATTTGGAAACTCATATGTGATGATGTGTAGCATTTGTCACTCCTAGGTGACAGTGTGAAACGCTTGGTCACTCGTTCGTAATAATGTATAACACGTCATCACTTCTAGGTGATACTGTAAACATCTTGCTACTCCTATTTGATAATGTATAACAACTGGTCACTTCTACATGATGATGTATAACAGCTGGTCACTTCTACATGATGATGTATAACAACTGGTCACTTCTGCATGATGAAGTATGACAACTGGTCACTTCTACATGATGATGTATGACAACTGGTCACTTCTACATGTTGATGTATAACAACTGGTCACTTCTACATGATGATGTATAACAACTGGTCACTTCTGCATGATGATGTATGACAACTGGTCACTTCTACATGATGATGTATGACAACTGGTCACTTCTACATGATGATGTATAACAACTGGTCACTTCTACATGATGATGTATAACAACTGGTCACTTCTACATGATGATGTATAACAACTGGTCACTTCTACATGATGATGTATAACAACTGGTCTCTTCTACATGATGATGTATAACAACTGGTCACTTCTACATGATGATGTATAACAACTGGTCTCTTCTACATGATGATGTATAACACTTTGTCACTCATAGGTGATAATATATAACACTTGATCGCTCCTATGTGAGGATATATAGCACTTGTTCACTCCTAGGTATAAATGTAAAACACTTGATCACTCCTAAATAATAACGTATAATACTTGGTAACTTCTAGGTGACAGTGAACACATCTGGCTCTTCCTAGGTGATAATGTCTAACACTTGTTCACTTCTAGGAGATTGTATAAGCATTTGGTCACTTTTGGGTGATAATTTACAACACTTGATCACACTTATGTAATGATGTATAGCATTTTGTCACTCCTATTTCATAATGTATAGCATTTTGTAGGTGATAATTTACAACACTTTTTCACTCCTATGTAATAATGTGTAACATATGGTCAGTGCCAGGTGATAATGTATAACACTTAATTGTTCCCAATTAATATTTTCTGAATCCCAAAAATTAATCAAGTGATAATGTATACAGTTTAATTCTCCCAAGTCTAAGTCGTACGTGTGGAATTTGAAAATATTACATATTGGGTTTCAATACCTGTGGTGGGAACATTACGAAGAACCCACATTGTATCTTTCTACTCAGAACCAGACATACACACATTTTCCATATGTTATTCAAATAATAATGTAAAACTAAATTACATAAAAGCGCAGTGTTGGCAGATTATGTTAGACTTTCGTCACGTAACGGAGTAGTTTCGTCACGTAACAGACTCAAAAATAAGTCTTTAAATAACGTATGTTTTCACGATGTAGAGTTTATCTAGCTTTGGGTTTTTCAGTTACTTAATGGTATGAACATTGTGAACATATTTGTAGCATCATAGAAGTCGAACAAAAAGATTATGGCTAAAGTCTTCTGCAGTGTTTTAAATAATATACATATTTAAGTAAACTCTAACTCTTGTAGAGTTTATAGAAACTATAGCGTTACACGTTCTGTTTCAGTAAATAAATTATTCTCTTACATTTTTGTCCTCTTGTTTTTATAATCTCTGGAGAATGTGATATCAGATTATTACTGTAAAGAAAGAACCATTCTATTTTCTATTTCGTAATGAAAGAGACAAAACATGAGACATTACTAACACTTGTTTTGATTTAAGTTTCATACATGGGAGGAAAACTGTTTTTATTGGAGGTTTACTTTTCACGTGCCGGTTCACATGGAATAAACCAATAAACGTACCTTTCTTTTTTGTTAATTTCATCCGAATATTTTTCCAGGTAATAAGTAATGTGAACACTAAAAACTAATTCGTTTAGTAGCCTTATAGTTACTAACTGCACGTTAATGAATCTCTGATTGAAACTAATTTGGAAAATGGGTTTTTGTAGACGTAATATGAGAGGTAGACATACTGATTACTTTTCTCTCTACGTAATGTTTCTTGTGTATGTATATATATAAATTAAGAAGATAGGAATGTTCTGAAATGATATCTGTTTTTATTTGATTGCTAGTAACGTTTTCATATTTAGTTTTCTTTCGCTAGAGACATTCTGCCAAGTGGGACTTGATCCCATAACTGTAAAGTTCGTGTTCACATCCCGAGTCTAGAAGAATCTGATGTCTTTTTAATCCGAACAAAGTGTTTAAAGTAAAAGAAATAGGCTAGAAAATAAACCCATTTTGTGAAACTTCGGAAAGGGTCTAAAGCCTTCTTAATTACATCCAATTGTATAAAAAACTGCAGTTTCATCTGTGGCTGGTCGATTACTGTTTTATAAAACTGGAATCGTGACCATAATTTAGCCTTACTGGGTCTTTTTAGCCTCCTCTGTTTACTTGGTGTATTCTAGTTGAGTTTATTTAAGTAACATGTAACCTAGCAGTTGCCATAATCAATACACTGATCGTGATAATGGCTAAAAGTGTATCAAATATAACAAATACTCTACCTTTGAAATAAAATCGTCGGTATATTGACACATTTCTACTCGAACATTCTAGCATTGTTTAAATAAGACGGGGCAAGGAAGTTAAACAGAAAAACATTTGTTAAATTAAACAAACAACAGATCTAACCAATCAGGAGAAGCTTATTTAGTATATTAACGAACAAATTAATTATTGCTTGAATAAATAATACGAAGGAAAACAACAACCTATTACACTATAAGCAGATGTGTTGTAGAAAACAACAACCTATTACACTATAAGCAGATATGTTGTGGAAAACAACAACCTATTACACTATAAGCAGACGTGTTGTAGAAAACAACAACCTATTACACTATAAGCAGATATGTTGTGGAAAACAACAACCTATTACGCTATAAGCAGATGTGTTGTAGAAAACAACAACCTATTACACTATAAGCAGATGTGTTGTAGAAAACAACAACCTATTACACTATAAGCAGATATGTTGTGGAAAACAACAACCTATTACACTATAAGCAGACGTGTTGTATAAAACAACAACCTATTACACTATAAGCAGATGTGTTGTGGAAAACAACAACCTATTACACTATAAGCAGATGTGTTGTAGAAAACAACAACCTATTACACTATAAGCAGACGTGTTGTGGAAAACAACAACCTATTACACTATAAGCAGACGTGTTGGGGAAAACAACAACCTATTACACTATAAGCAGATATGTTGTAGAAAACAACAACCTATTACACTATAAGCAGATATGTTGTGGAAAACAACAACCTATTACACTATAAGCAGACGTGTTGTAGAAAACAACAACCTATTACACTATAAGCAGATATGTTGTGGAAAACAACAACCTATTACGCTATAAGCAGATGTGTTGTAGAAAACAACAACCTATTACACTATAAGCAGATGTGTTGTAGAAAACAACAACCTATTACACTATAAGCAGATATGTTGTGGAAAACAACAACCTATTACACTATAAGCAGACGTGTTGTATAAAACAACAACCTATTACACTATAAGCAGATATGTTGTGGAAAACAACAACCTATTACACTATAAGCAGATGTGTTGTAGAAAACAACAACCTATTACACTATAAGCAGACGTGTTGTGGAAAACAACAACCTATTACACTATAAGCAGACGTGTTGGGGAAAACAACAACCTATTACACTATAAGCAGATATGTTGTGGAAAACAACAACCTATTACGCTATAAGCAGATGTGTTGTAGAAAACAACAACCTATTACGCTATAAGCAGATGTGTTGTAGAAAACAACAACCTATTACACTATAAGCAGATGTGTTGTAGAAAACAACAACCTATTACACTATAAGCAGATATGTTGTGGAAAACAACAACCTATTACACTATAAGCAGACGTGTTGTATAAAACAAAAACCTATTACACTCTAAGCAGATATGTTGTGGAAAACAACAACCTATTACACTATAAGCAGATGTGTTGTAGAAAACAACAACCTATTACACTATAAGCAGACGTGTTGTGGAAAACAACAACCTATTACACTATAAGCAGACGTGTTGGGGAAAACAACAACCTATTACACTATAAGCAGATATGTTGTGGAAAACAACAACCTATTACGCTATAAGCAGATGTGTTGTAGAAAACAACAACCTATTACACTATAAGCAGATGTGTTGTAGAAAACAACAACCTATTACACTATAAGCAGATATGTTGTGGAAAACAACAACCTATTACACTATAAGCAGACGTGTTGTATAAAACAACAACCTATTACACTATAAGCAGATATGTTGTGGAAAACAACAACCTATTACACTATAAGCAGATGTGTTGTAGAAAACAACAACCTATTACACTATAAGCAGACGTGTTGTGGAAAACAACAACCTATTACACTATAAGCAGATATGTTGTGGAAAACAACAACCTATTACACTATAAGCAGATATGTTGTGGAAAACAACAACCTATTACACTATAAGCAGATGTGTTGTAGAAAACAACAACCTATTACACTATAAGCAGACGTGTTGTGGAAAACAAAACCTATTACACTATAAGCAGACGTGTTGTGGAAAACAACAACCTATTACACTATAAGCAGATATGTTGTGGAAAACAACAACCTATTACGCTATAAGCAGATGTGTTGTAGAAAACAACAACCTATTACACTATAAGCAGATATGTTGTGGAAAACAACAACCTATTACACTATAAGCAGATATGTTGTGGAAAACAACAACCTATTACACTATAAGCAGATATGTTGTGGAAAACAACAACCTATTACACTATAAGCAGATGTGTTGTGGAAAACAACAACCTATTACACTATAAGCAGATGTGTTGTAGAAAACAACAACCTATTACACTATAAGCAGATATGTTGTGGAAAACAACAACCTATTACACTATAAGCAGATGTGTTGTAGAAAACAACAACCTATTACACTATAAGCAGACGTGTTGTAGAAAACAACAACCTATTACACTATAAGCAGATATGTTGTGGAAAACAACAACCTATTACGCTATAAGCAGATGTGTTGTAGAAAACAACAACCTATTACACTATAAGCAGATATGTTGTGGAAAACAACAACCTATTACACTATAAGCAGATATGTTGTAGAAAACAACAACCTATTACACTATAAGCAGATATTGTTGTGGAAAACAACAACCTATTACACTATAAGCAGATGTGTTGTGGAAAACAACAACCTATTACACTATAAGCAGATATGTTGTGGAAAACAACAACCTATTACACTATAAGCAGATATGTTGTGGAAAACAACAACCTATTACACTATAAGCAGATGTGTTGTAGAAAACAACAACCTATTACACTATAAGCAGATATGTTGTGGAAAACAACAACCTATTACACTATAAGCAGACGTGTTGTGGAAAACAACAACCTATTACACTATAAGCAGATATGTTGTGGAAAACAACAACCTATTACGCTATAAGCAGATGTGTTGTAGAAAACAACAACCTATTACACTATAAGCAGATATGTTGTGGAAAACAACAACCTATTACACTATAAGCAGACGTGTTGTAGAAAACAACAACCTATTACACTATAAGCAGATATGTTGTGGAAAACAACAACCTATTACACTATAAAGCAGACTATAAGTGTTGTAGAAAACAACAACCTATTACACTATAAGCAGACGTGTTGTGGAAAACAACAACCTATTACACTATAAGCAGATGTGTTGTAGAAAACAACAACCTATTACACTATAAGCAGATGTGTTGTGGAAAACAACAACCTATTACACTATAAGCAGATGTGTTGTAGAAAACAACAACCTATTACACTATAAGCAGACGTGTTGTGGAAAACAACAACCTATTACACTATAAGCAGATGTGTTGTGGAAAACAACAACCTATTACACTATAAGCAGATGTGTTGTAGAAAACAACAACCTATTACACTATAAGCAGATGTGTGTGAAAACAACAACCTATTACACTAAAGCAGATGTGTTGTAGAAAACAACAACCTATTACACTATAAGCAGATGTGTTGTGGAAAACAACAACCTATTACACTATAAGCAGATGTGTTGTGGAAAACAACAACCTATTACACTATAAGCAGATGTGTTGTAGAAAACAACAACCTATTACACTATAAGCAGACGTGTTGTGGAAAACAACAACCTATTACACTATAAGCAGATGTGTTGTAGAAAACAACAACCTATTACACTATAAGCAGACGTGTTGTGGAAAACAACAACCTATTACACTATAAGCAGATGTGTTGTGGAAAACAACAACCTATTACACTATAAGCAGACGTGTTGTAGAAAACAACAACCTATTACACTATAAGCAGACGTGTTGTGGAAAACAACAACCTATTACACTATAAGCAGACGTGTTGTGGAAAACAACAACCTATTACACTATAAGCAGATGTGTTGTAGAAAACAACAACCTATTACACTATAAGCAGATGTGTTGTGGAAAACAACAACCTATTACACTATAAGCAGATGTGTTGTAGAAAACAACAACCTATTACACTATAAGCAGATGTGTTGTAGAAAACAACAATATTACACTATAAGCAGATGTGTTGTGGAAAACAACAACCTATTACACTATAAGCAGATGTGTTGTGGAAAACAACAACCTATTACACTATAAGCAGATGTGTTGTAGAAAACAACAACCTATTACACTATAAGCAGATGTGTTGTGGAAAACAACAACCTATTACACTATAAGCAGATGTGTTGTGGAAAACAACAACCTATTACACTATAAGCAGACGTGTTGTGGAAAACAACAACCTATTACACTATAAGCAGACGTGTTGTGGAAAACAACAACCTATTACACTATAAGATGTGTTGTGGAAAACAACAACCTATTACACTATAAGCAGATGTGTTGTGGAAAACAACAACCTATTACACTATAAGCAGATATGTTGTGGAAAACAACAACCTATTACACTATAAGCAGATATGTTGTGGAAAACAACAACCTATTACACTATAAGCAGACGTGTTGTGGAAAACAACAACCTATTACACTATAAGCAGATGTGTTGTGGAAAACAACAACCTATTACACTATAAGCAGTTGTGTTGTGGAAAACAACAACCTATTACACTATAAGCAGATATGTTGTGGAAAACAACAACCTATTACACTATAAGCAGATGTGTTGTAGAAAACAACAACCTATTACACTATAAGCAGACGTGTTGTGTAGAAAACAACAACCTATTACACTATAAGCAGACGTGTTGTGAAAACAACAACCTATTACACTATAAGCAGATGTGTTGTGGAAAACAACAACCTATTACACTATAAGCAGACGTGTTGTGGAAAACAACAACCTATTACACTATAGACGTGTTGTAGAAAACAACAACCTATTACACTATAAGCAGACGTGTTGTGGAAAACAACAACCTATTACACTATAAGCAGACGTGTTGTGGAAAACAACAACCTATTACACTATAAGCAGATATGTTGTGGAAAACAACAACCTATTACACTATAAGCAGATGTGTTGTAGAAAACAACAACCTATTACACTATAAGCAGACGTGTTGTGGAAAACAACAACCTATTACACTATAAGCAGATATGTTGTGGAAAACAACAACCTATTACACTATAAGCAGATGTGTTGTAGAAAACAACAACCTATTACACTATAAGCAGACGTGTTGTGGAAAACAACAACCTATTACACTATAAGCAGATGTGTTGTGGAAAACAACAACCTATTACACTATAAGCAGATATGTTGTGGAAAACAACAACCTATTACACTATAAGCAGATGTGTTGTAGAAAACAACAACCTATTACACTATAAGCAGATATGTTGTGGAAAACAACAACCTATTACACTATAAGCAGATGTGTTGTGGAAAACAACAACCTATTACACTATAAGCAGACGTGTTGTGAAAACAACAACCTATTACACTATAAGCAGATATGTTGTAGAAAACAACAACCTATTACACTATAAGCAGATATGTTGTGGAAAACAACAACCTATTACACTATAAGCAGATGTGTTGTGGAAAACAACAACCTATTACACTATAAGCAGATGTGTTGTGGAAAACAACAACCTATTACACTATAAGCAGACGTGTTGTGGAAAACAACAACCTATTACACTATAAGCAGACGTGTTGTGGAAAACAACAACCTATTACACTATAAGCAGATGTGTTGTAGAAAACAACAACCTATTACACTATAAGCAGATGTGTTGTAGAAAACAACAACCTATTACACTACAAGCAGATATGTTGTGGAAAACAACAACCTATTACACTATAAGCAGACGTGTTGTAGAAAACAACAACCTATTACACTATAAGCAGATATACACTATAAGCAGACGTGTTGGAAAACAACAACCTATTACACTATAAGCAGACGTGTTGTGGAAAACAACAACCTATTACACTATAAGCAGACGTGTTGTAGAAAACAACAACCTATTACACTATAAGCAGATATGTTGTGGAAAACAACAACCTATTACACTATAAGCAGACGTGTTGTGGAAAACAACAACCTATTACACTATAAGCAGACGTGTTGTATAAAACAACAACCTATTACACTATAAGCAGATGTGTTGTGGAAAACAACAACCTATTACACTATAAGCAGACGTGTTGTGGAAAACAACAACCTATTACACTATAAGCAGATATGTTGTGGAAAACAACAACCTATTACACTATAAGCAGATATGTTGTGGAAAACAACAACCTATTACACTATAAGCAGACGTGTTGTAGAAAACAACAACCTATTACACTATAAGCAGATATGTTGTGGAAAACAACAACCTATTACACTATAAGCAGATGTGTTGTAGAAAACAACAACCTATTACACTATAAGCAGATGTGTTGTAGAAAACAACAACCTATTACACTATAAGCAGACCTATGTTGTTGTAGAAAACAACAACCTATTACACTATAAGCAGACGTGTTGTGGAAAACAACAACCTATTACACTATAAGCAGATATGTTGTGGAAAACAACAACCTATTACACTATAAGCAGATGTGTTGTAGAAAACAACAACCTATTACACTATAAGCAGAGAAAACAACAACCTATTACACTATAAGCAGATATGTTGTGGAAAACAACAACCTATTACACTATAAGCAGACGTGTTGTGGAAAACAACAACCTATTACACTATAAGCAGATATGTTGTGGAAAACAACAACCTATTACACTATAAGCAGATGTGTTGTAGAAAACAACAACCTATTACACTATAAGCAGATGTGTTGTAGAAAACAACAACCTATTACACTATAAGCAGATGTGTTGTAGAAAACAACAACCTATTACACTATAAGCAGATATGTTGTGGAAAACAACAACCTATTACACTATAAGCAGACGTGTTGTAGAAAACAACAACCTATTACACTATAAGCAGATATGTTGTGGAAAACAACAACCTATTACACTATAAGCAGACGTGTTGTGGAAAACAACAACCTATTACACTATAAGCAGACGTGTTGTGGAAAACAACAACCTATTACACTATAAGCAGACGTGTTGTGGAAAACAACAACCTATTACACTATAAGCAGATGTGTTGTAGAAAACAACAACCTATTACACTATAAGCAGATATGTTGTAGAAAACAACAACCTATTACACTATAAGCAGACGTGTTGTAGAAAACAACAACCTATTACACTATAAGCAGATATGTTGTGGAAAACAACAACCTATTACACTATAAGCAGACGTGTTGTAGAAAACAACAACCTATTACACTATAAGCAGATATGTTGTGGAAAACAACAACCTATTACACTATAAGCAGACGTGTTGTAGAAAACAACAACCTATTACACTATAAGCAGATATGTTGTGGAAAACAACAACCTATTACGCTATAAGCAGATGTGTTGTGGAAAACAACAACCTATTACACTATAAGCAGACGTGTTGTAGAAAACAACAACCTATTACACTATAAGCAGATATGTTGTGGAAAACAACAACCTATTACACTATAAGCAGACGTGTTGTGGAAAACAACAACCTATTACACTATAAGCAGATATGTTGTGGAAAACAACAACCTATTACACTATAAGCAGACGTGTTGTGAAAACAACAACCTATTACACTATAAGCAGATATGTTGTGGAAAACAACAACCTATTACACTATAAGCAGATGTGTTGTAGAAAACAACAACCTATTACACTATAAGCAGATGTTGTGTTGTAAGCAGAGAAAACAACAACCTATTACACTATAAGCAGATGTGTTGTAGAAAACAACAACCTATTACACTATAAGCAGATGTGTTGTGGAAAACAACAACCTATTACACTATAAGCAGACGTGTTGTGGAAAACAACAACCTATTACACTATAAGCAGACGTGTTGTAGAAAACAACAACCTATTACACTATAAGCAGATATGTTGTGGAAAACAACAACCTATTACACTATAAGCAGATGTGTTGTAGAAAACAACAACCTATTACACTATAAGCAGACGTGTTGTGGAAAACAACAACCTATTACACTATAAGCAGACGTGTTGTATAAAACAACAACCTATTACACTATAAGCAGATATGTTGTGGAAAACAACAACCTATTACACTATAAGCAGATGTGTTGTAGAAAACAACAACCTATTACACTATAAGCAGACGTGTTGTGGAAAACAACAACCTATTACACTATAAGCAGATATGTTGTGGAAAACAACAACCTATTACGCTATAAGCAGACGTGTTGTAGAAAACAACAACCTATTACACTATAAGCAGATGTGTTGTAGAAAACAACAACCTATTACACTATAAGCAGACGTGTTGTATAAAACAACAACCTATTACACTATAAGCAGATATGTTGTGGAAAACAACAACCTATTACACTATAAGCAGATGTGTTGTAGAAAACAACAACCTATTACACTATAAGCAGACGTGTTGTGGAAAACAACAACCTATTACACTATAAGCAGACGTGTTGTGGAAAACAACAACCTATTACACTATAAGCAGATATGTTGTGGAAAACAACAACCTATTACGCTATAAGCAGATGTGTTGTAGAAAACAACAACCTATTACACTATAAGCAGACGTGTTGTAGAAAACAACAACCTATTACACTATAAGCAGATATGTTGTGGAAAACAACAACCTATTACACTATAAGCAGATGTGTTGTAGAAAACAACAACCTATTACACTATAAGCAGACGTGTTGTGGAAAACAACAACCTATTACACTATAAGCAGACGTGTTGTGGAAAACAACAACCTATTACACTATAAGCAGATATGTTGTGGAAAACAACAACCTATTACACTATAAGCAGATGTGTTGTAGAAAACAACAACCTATTACACTATAAGCAGATATGTTGTGGAAAACAACAACCTATTACACTATAAGCAGATATGTTGTGGAAAACAACAACCTATTACACTATAAGCAGATGTGTTGTAGAAAACAACAACCTATTACACTATAAGCAGATATGTTGTGGAAAACAACAACCTATTACGCTATAAGCAGATGTGTTGTGGAAAACAACAACCTATTACACTATAAGCAGATGTGTTGTAGAAAACAACAACCTATTACACTATAAGCAGACGTGTTGTGGAAAACAACAACCTATTACACTATAAGCAGACGTGTTGTAGAAAACAACAACCTATTACACTATAAGCAGATGTGTTGTAGAAAACAACAACCTATTACACTATAAGGAGATGTGTTGTAGAAAACAACAACCTATTACACTACAAGCAGATATGTTGTGGAAAACAACAACCTATTACACTATAAGCAGACGTGTTGTAGAAAACAACAACCTATTACACTAAAAGCAGATATGTTGTGGAAAACAACAACCTATTACACTATAAGCAGACGTGTTGTATAAAACAACAACCTATTACACTATAAGCAGATATGTTGTGGAAAACAACAACCTATTACACTATAAGCAGACGTGTTGTAGAAAACAACAACCTATTACACTATAAGCAGATATGTTGTGGAAAACAACAACCTATTACGCTATAAGCAGATGTGTTGTGGAAAACAACAACCTATTACACTATAAGCAGACGTGTTGTGGAAAACAACAACCTATTACACTATAAGCAGACGTGTTGTATAAAACAACAACCTATTACACTATAAGCAGACATGTTTTGGAAAACAACAACCTATTACACTATAAGCAGATGTGTTGTAGAAAACAACAACCTATTACACTATAAGCAGACGTGTTGTGGAAAACAACAACCTATTACACTATAAGCAGATATGTTGTGGAAAACAACAACCTATTACGCTATAAGCAGACGTGTTGTAGAAAACAACAACCTATTACACTATAAGCAGATGTGTTGTAGAAAACAACAACCTATTACACTATAAGCAGATATGTTGTGGAAAACAACAACCTATTACACTATAAGCAGACGTGTTGTATAAAACAACAACCTATTACACTATAAGCAGATATGTTGTGGAAAACAACAACCTATTACACTATAAGCAGATGTGTTGTAGAAAACAACAACCTATTACACTATAAGCAGACGTTTTGTGGAAAACAACAACCTATTACACTATAAGCAGACGTGTTGTGGAAAACAACAACCTATTACACTATAAGCAGATATGTTGTGGAAAACAACAACCTATTACGCTATAAGCAGATGTGTTGTAGAAAACAACAACCTATTACACTATAAGCAGACGTGTTGTAGAAAACAACAACCTATTACACTATAAGCAGATATGTTGTGGAAAACAACAACCTATTACACTATAAGCAGACGTGTTGTAGAAAACAACAACCTATTACACTATAAGCAGACGTGTTGTGGAAAACAACAACCTATTACACTATAAGCAGACGTTTTGTGGAAAACAACAACCTATTACACTATAAGCAGATATGTTGTGGAAAACAACAACCTATTACGCTATAAGCAGATGTGTTGTAGAAAACAACAACCTATTACACTATAAGCAGATATGTTGTGGAAAACAACAACCTATTACACTATAAGCAGATGTGTTGTAGAAAACAACAACCTATTACACTATAAGGAGATGTGTTGTAGAAATCAACAACCTATTACACTACAAGCAGATATGTTGTGGAAAACAACAACCTATTACACTATAAGCAGACGTGTTGTAGAAAACAACAACCTATTACACTAAAAGCAGATATGTTGTGGAAAACAACAACCTATTACACTATAAGCAGACGTGTTGTATAAAACAACAACCTATTACACTATAAGCAGATATGTTGTGGAAAACAACAACCTATTACACTATAAGCAGACGTGTTGTAGAAAACAACAACCTATTACACTATAAGCAGATATGTTGTGGAAAACAACAACCTATTACGCTATAAGCAGATGTGTTGTGGAAAACAACAACCTATTACACTATAAGCAGACGTGTTGTAGAAAACAACAACCTATTACACTATAAGCAGATATGTTGTGGAAAACAACAACCTATTACACTATAAGCAGACGTGTTGTAGAAAACAACAACCTATTACACTATAAGCAGATATGTTGTGGAAAACAACAACCTATTACGCTATAAGCAGATGTGTTGTAGAAAACAACAACCTATTACACTATAAGCAGATGTGTTGTAGAAAACAACAACCTATTACACTACAAGCAGATATGTTGTGGAAAACAACAACCTATTACACTATAAGCAGACGTGTTGTATAAAACAACAACCTATTACACTATAAGCAGATATGTTGTGGAAAACAACAACCTATTACACTATAAGCAGATGTGTTGTAGAAAACAACAACCTATTACACTATAAGCAGATATGTTGTGGAAAACAACAACCTATTACACTATAAGCAGATGTGTTGTAGAAAACAACAACCTATTACACTATAAGCAGACGTGTTGTGGAAAACAACAACCTATTACACTATAAGCAGATATGTTGTGGAAAACAACAACCTATTACACTATAAGCAGATATGTTGTGGAAAACAACAACCTATTACACTATAAGCAGATATGTTGTGGAAAACAACAACCTATTACACTATAAGCAGATATGTTGTGGAAAACAACAACCTATTACACTATAAGCAGATATGTTGTGGAAAACAACAACCTATTACACTATAAGCAGATATGTTGTGGAAAACAACAACCTATTACACTATAAGCAGATATGTTGTGGAAAACAACAACCTATTACACTATAAGCAGATATGTTGTGGAAAACAACGACCTATTACACTATAAGCAGATGTGTTGTAGAGAAACGTCCAAACTGTATCTCTAAACGGCTGGTATGAGTATTAATACTTTTTATTAATAAGGAGAGAACAACGTCTCGACCTTCCTAGGTCATCTTCAGGTTAAAAACCTGGGAAGGTGAAAAAGTAGTTCTCTCCTCATTAATAAAATTGTTAATACTCATATCAGCCGTTTGAAGATAGAGTTTTATTTTAAGTGGGTTTGTTTCATCAAGAAACCTCCAATCTGGTTCGAAAATCCATAGAACGATCCCATTAATATAACCTTATAGCCAATCAGGTTATAAACGAAACATAACGTAACCATTTTGTTCAGTAATAAGTGTTTATTGTAAGAAAATTAATCCTTTTGTTTATTAGAGTATTTATATTGGAGAGACAGCTAAGCCTTTTTCCAGTTGTGAGTGTTTGTTGTAAACAACTAAATCCATACTCGGTGTGTTCATATTGTTGACAAATGACTCTTTGTTAAGAGTGTCCATACTATAGACAATTAAGTCAATATTTATTAGAAAATCACTACTGTAGACAACAAAACCGTTTTTTTTCCATATTATGGACAGTTATGTATTTGTTCATTAAAGAATTTCAAGGTTGGACAACTGACTGTAATAAGAGTGGTTGGTAAACAAAGTTCGGTACAGAATTATAACTGAGACATAATAAAACTATTTAGCGTTACGTCAATGCTTATGTGTTAATGAATCTAGATGTTTGTGAGACAAGATTTGTTTGTAGTGAAGCGCAATCCTGAATTGTACCGGTCAAGTAATATTTCAGTTCAAATATTGACTGCAGCTCACATCTGAACTCACTAAACGAAAGAGATTTATAGCTGTAGGTTTGTAATAAACGGAGCAATGGTGTGAAACGAAGAGAAGGAAAACTTTGAGGATCAATATCCGCCAGTTTTCAGTTCCCTTCATGTGGTCAAGATTTCTCTTCACCTTCAAATTAGAGATTACTAGGTTACGTAAGCTGAGAAGGCCTAGGTCAGATTCCCAGCTGTTTGAATGAGAATCAGATAATATTGATTTTCTATTTTGTATTTTAGAACAGAAATGAAAACGTGATGCTATGGAAAACTAGGTCTCATTCAACTAAGACATATTAAAACTAGTCAGTCTGAGGAAATGACGTTACATGTTGAACATTCGTTATTTATAGCGGGTTATAACTTTCTGTAATAAATTCTTCTGTAAACAAATCTAGACTAATATATATGTAAAAACGGCTCGTTTGGGTTGAGAATTTTTATATATATATATATAGAGGAGTGAACAACGTTTCGACCTCCTTCGGTTATCGTGTATATAATTTAAATGTCTTCTCATTGGTCTGCGTGTAAGAACAAATGTCTCAATTCACAGCCGATACCCGTGATTGTGTCTCAGTTGATCAACAGTAAGTTTACGGACTTAAACGCTAAAACCCCAAACTCTTTTCCCCGAGATGGACACGGCAGATCGTCCAAAGTTGCTTTGCTTTAAAGCAATAAACGTTTCTTATCGAACATTCTAGTGTTCTAAAGTAAATGTGTCTTACTTTCTAAAGGTTCATTTTGATGCGTTTGACCAAGTTGTCAAATTATCTTTTAAATTTAAGGGTGTTATCACACGGTTTGGATATCCTTGGCGAAGAAAACTGTTGACTATCGAAACGTTGCTTATCAAACTTATTAAAATTACTGTAATTACTTACTTTACAAATGTTTGTTTGTTTCAAATTTCGCGCAGAATCACACGAGGGCTATCTGAGCCAGGAGTCCATAATTTAGTATAATAGAGAAAGCAGCTAGTCGTGATCACCTACCGCAACTCTTCGGTTTAAGTATCTCTGTCCTCACTACATAGAAAAAAGATAACCGGAGGTGCTCAGAAAGATCATTTCTCTTCACCCTGCACAACTGGATAATGGGTGATGGTTATTCGGTATCCTGGTTCCACGGGACAGTTGGTGGTGGTTTTTCGGTAACCTGGTTCCACGAGACAGTGAGTGTGGGTTATTCGGTATCCTGGTTCCAAGGGACAGTGGGTGGTGGTTATTCGGTATCCTGGTTCCACGGGACAGTGAGTGGTGGTCATTCGGCGTCCCGGAGATCTATCGTCTAGATAGCCTTTCTTCGCCGATAAGTGCTAGTTTGAGTTGCTTTTTATACTAAGGGACAAGTACTGAAGTGTTCGGTAGAAGTCGATGCATCGTTCATAGTGGTATCCAGAACGAATAGTGGGATTGACCGTTTCGTTATATAGCCCCAAAAGGCTGAGAAATCATATCGAGAATATTTTATAAATCAATGTAACTAATAAATAGTGTTACTAATTATGATTTTCTCTGGTTTGTTCACAATAACAGGAAGGTCAACAACGATTTATAAACATAAAGAACATTTTTTGTTGACGTTGTAACATACTACATGTTTCAACAGAGCGTCAGCCTGTCTTCTACTGATATAGTCAGAACCAGTCCAGTTGT
The DNA here is from genome assembly GCF_004210375.1 of Tachypleus tridentatus. Taxonomy (NCBI): domain Eukaryota; kingdom Metazoa; phylum Arthropoda; class Merostomata; order Xiphosura; family Limulidae; genus Tachypleus; species Tachypleus tridentatus. The sequence continues at coordinate 6,944,034 of NC_134830.1, read as the reverse complement.
GGTAAGTGTTAATCATTGTTAACTTCTCCTTCGCACCTTCCTTGGCTTACATGTTAGCTGAAACACATATGTTAATTAAGACCGAGGACACTTGTCTATGGTTTTTCTTGTTTTTAATTTGGTTTCACGGGATGCCGGATCGAGCGACCGGAAAGGCCAAGAGGATGACCGAAAAGTCTGAATTTTCGTTGTTGGACTCGTAAATATGATCCGTGATACGTGGTTACACCGATTAAATGTGATCACGTGACAGGATACAGGTGAAGGCCAAGTATCAGGTGAACAGACCTGACCTGACCTAATGTTACCTAATATGGTTACACCTTACCTAATGTTACTGATGTGGTTAGACCTTACCTAATGTTACTGATGTCGTTACACCTTACCTAATGTTACTCATGTGGTTACAACTCACCTAATGTTACTGATGTGGTTAGACCTTACCTAATGTTACTGATGTGGTTAGACCTTACCTAATGTTACTGATGTCGTTACACCTTACCTAATGTTACTCATGTGGTTACACCTTACCTAATGTTACTAATGTGGTTAGACCTTACCTAATGTTACTCATGTGGTTAGATCTTACCTAATGTTACTAATGTGGTTACACCTTACCTAATGTTACTCATGTGGTTAGACCTTACCTAATGTTACTTATGTGGTTAGACTTTACCTAATGTTACTGATGTGGATAGACCTCACCTAATGTTACTGATGTGGTTAGACCTTACCTAATGTTACTCATGTGGTTAGACCTTACCTAATGTTACTGATGTGGTTAGACCTCACCTAATGTTACTGATGTGGTTACACCTAACCTAATGTTACTGATGTGGTTAGACCTTACCTAATGTTACTGATGTAGTTAGACCTTACCTAATGTTACTCATGTGGTCACACCTCACCTAATGTTACTGATGTGGTTAGACCTTACCTAATGTTACTCATGTGGATAGACCTCACCTAATGTTACTGATGTGGTTAGACCTTACCTAATGTTACTCATGTGGTTAGACCTTACCTAATGTTACTCATGTGGTTACAACTCACCTAATGTTACTCATGTGGTTAGACCTTACCTAATGTTACTCATGTGGTTAGACCTTACCTAATGTTACTGATGTAGTTAGACCTTACCTAATGTTACTGATGTGGTTACACCTCACCTAATGTTACTGATGTGGATAGACCTTACCTAATGTTACTGATGTGGTCACACCTCACCTAATGTTACTGATGTGGATAGACATTGTCAAATGTTACTGATGTGGATAGACCTTACCTAATGTTACTGATGTGGATAGACATTGTCAAATGTTACTGATGTGGATAGACCTCACCTAATGTTACTGATGTGGTTAGACCTTACCTAATGTTACTGATGTGGTTAGACCTTACCTAATGTTACTGATGTGGTTAGACCTTACCTAATGTTACTGATGTGGATAAACATTGTCAAATATAGCTAATGCAACTAGAGCCCTTATCAGCGTTCATTTATTTGAATTCTAAACAATCTCACCAAACACTATGGTTTAGAGAAGAAAAGTGAAATACATTTTTACATCAGTTTTCCATGGAATTTCAGTGATTTCTATTTCAGAATTTTTAAGTTCCTTCTTGAAATGTTTATTTAGATTAAATGAAGATTTTCTACACATAACAGACATAACAGTATTGTATAATTATAAAAACGCTGAAGAAATATACGCAGTGAACTAAAAATTGTACTTACGTAGAAACGTATTAAAATCACGTCTTCCAATCAAATGCGTGATGTATTACTGGCTAGTATAGCATTCATAGCCAATATTTAAACTAAGCTTTGTGTTCCTTTGATGTGAGTACGTTTGGAGCAAATAAAAATTCAATTAATAACAACACTTGGAATGCACACGAATGAAATAATACCATCTTTGAAAGAAGGCAATTCTTTCAGAAGTTGTTACGTTTGTTTGAGATGAAACAGAATAAAAAAACAACACTAATAACGAGGTTTGTTTCTTTCAGTGACTCCATGGACCCCTAAAACAATCCATCCTGACAAAATGGAACTAGTCCATATTATGGTAGAAGTTTTCTTGTTTTGTTTGTTTTTGTTTTTCATAACTAAATGCTTTAATTTTCAACAAAAGTGGCAAATCAAAACAGCCCTTGATTTCGGCTGGTGAATGTGTTGTTAGTCAAGTACTGGTGATCCACATGAAACATTTAAAACAACTTGATCATTTCATTGTAAAGAATCGTTTCTTACAGAGAACTTCTAATTAGTTTGGTATTCCCTCCACGGTTAGTTGGGGGTAAATGTACTACTTACAACAGGTGTTCGGTTTTTTATGATAACAGTTTGTTCAGCTTTGAAACAACAACAGATATTTACTTTAAAAAGGTAATAATTAACGCTTTTTGTAAGGATCAGCTCGTTTAAAACTGACTTTACCTGCTGTAAGAGGCGTTTTTTTCTTCTGGAGAAGGGTGGCTCACTGTATAAAACAGCAAAACTTTAGGATGTTAATTTATAAAAAAAAAAAAAAAGATTGATTTCTGAAATATTCTGCGACATAAAACACTCCTCAGTAAATCAACAGTGTATTTACAGACATTCAACGGTAAAATCCAGGCTTCGATTCCAGACTACTCTTTGAGTAGATTTGCACTAAAATTAGAACAATCTTTCTAAACTACAACAATTGACTGGTATTTGAGAACAATGATCTGTATAACAGACTGGTTCTGTGGAACATTGATCTGTATAACAGACTGGTTGTGTGGAACATTGATCTGTATAACAGACTCGTTCTGTGGAACATTGATCTGTATAACAGACTGGTTATGGGGAACATTGATCTGTATAACAGACTGGTTCTGGGAAATATTCATCTTTATAACAGACTGGTTATGGGGAATATTAATCTTTACAACAAACTGGTTGTGGGGAAAATTCATGTTTGTAACATACTGGTTCTAGGGAACATTCATATTTATAACAGACTGGTTCTGGAAACACTGATCTATATAACAGACTGGTTCTGAGAACATTCATCTTTATAACAGATCGGTTCTGGGGAACATTCATCTTTATAACAGACTAGTTCTAAGAAAGTTGATCTTTATAACAGACTGGTTCTGGAAACATTCATTTGTATAACAGACCGGTTATAGGGAATATTACAGATTGGCTGGGGGAAAATACATGTTTATAAAATAGAAAAGTAAAACTTGTTGTATCTTTCAGTCTTTCTTTTGAAAAATATGTATAGCTCTTTAAACAGATGTTTCTTTTAGTTATTGTTAACAAACTTTTCACTAAATATATCAAGTGTGGCTCATATTTGACTCTTGTATAACTTTTTCTTCTATAAGAAATCACAGATCCCATTATTGACTCTGTTTATCAATGATAAGATATCACATATCACAATATTGTCTGTGTTTTTCAGCTATAAGATATCACAGATCACAATATCAAATGTGTTTGTCAGCTATAAGAAATCACAGATCCCATTATTGACTCTGTTTGTCAATTATAAGATATCACATATCACAATATTGTCTGTGTTTTTCAGCTATAATAAATCACAATATTGACTGTGTTTGTTAACTATAATAAATAACAGATAACAATGTCGACTGTGTTTGTCAACTGTAATATATTACAAATCATAATATTTACTGTCAAGAGTAGGAAATCACAGATGACAGTAAGAATTATGTTTTCCAAACACATTTGTTTCAACATAAAATCTACTTCAATTACAATGTCATGTATCAATCTGTTCTTTAATACCTTACTTCAATTACAATGTCATGTGTCACTCTGTTCTTTAATACCTTATTTCAATTACAATGTCATGTGTCACTCTGTTCTTTAATACCTTACTTCAATTACAATGTCATGTGTCACTCTGTTCTTTAATACCTGACTTCAATTACAATCTTATGTGTCACTCTGTTGTTTAATACCTTACTTCAAATAGAATGTCATGTATCACTCTGTTCTTTAATAACTTGCTTCAATTACAGTGTCATGTGTCACTCTGTTTTTAATACCTTACTTCAATTACAATGTCATGTGTCACTCTGTTCTTAATACCTTACTTCAATTACAATCTTATGTATCACTCTGTTGTTTAATACCTTACTTCAAATAGAATGTCATGTATCAATCTGTTCTTTAATAACTTGCTTCAATTACAATGTCATGTGTCACTCTGTTCTTTAATACCTTATTTCAATTACAATGTCATGTGTCACTCTGTTCTTTAATACCTTACTTCAATTACAATGTCATGTGTCACTCTGTTCTTTAATACCTGACTTCAATTACAATCTTATGTGTCACTCTGTTGTTTAATACCTTACTTCAAATAGAATGTCATGTATCACTCTGTTCTTTAATAACTTGCTTCAATTACAGTGTCATGTGTCACTCTGTTTTTAATACCTTACTTCAATTACAATGTCATGTGTCACTCTGTTCTTTAATACCTTACTTCAATTACAATGTCATGTATCACTCTGTTCTTTAATACCTTACTTCAATTACAATGTCATGTATCAATCTGTTCTTTAATACCTTACTTCAATTACAATGTCATGTATCACTCTGTTCTTTAATACCTTACTTCAATTACAATGTCATGTGTCACTCTGTTCTTTAATACCTTACTTCAATTACAATGTCATGTATCACTCTGTTTTTAATACCTTACTTCAATTACAATGTCATGTATCACTCTGTTCTTTAATCTAAATATAAACTTACATTTTCTGATAACATCTGGTTCATTCTTTGAAACAAGAGATCACATGTAGAGAGAGAAGTAGTAAAGTTTATTTTTCTGTAGTTTAGTACAAAATAAAACAATTACACAATGTAACACACATTTTGTTCCTGGAGAGTATGTGTTATTTTCTTAAGTACTTATGTTGTAAAAATACAGAAAATGGCCATTATTCCCTTCAAACTTTGCTTTTGTGACCTGGATAATGAAATTTAGATATTAATCTATTTTATATGTAAAAACGGGCAAATTTGCACATTTACATTTACCTAAGGTCTGAATAAAACAACATATGAATCAAGATTTACATGTATTTATAGTAAAGTTACAAAAAAAGAGCAAAATGTTTAGAAGTGAGTAGTTTTTCGAGATTTGCAACTTAATGTAAATCACTTTCACGTATCAGACCCCAAATATAGTCTCCCATCATGTTTTCGTTATTCACTCCCAGAACACAAAAGCAAAGTTTGAAGTGAAAAATAGGTCTTTTCCATTTACTTTAGAGATAAGCAATTGGGAAATAACACTTTCTGTCCAGGAACAAGAAAAAGTAAAATTTTTGTTACATAGTGTTATTTATTTATTTATCAGTATAGGCTGTAGTCAGGAAAAATTCTATGGTCATTTGTTCTGGAAGTCTGGGTAGACCAGCAACTCAATATCTCAGCCTTAAGACTGAGAGGCTATAAATGTAATGCTGAAATTCAAACCTTGCGGTAAGCACCGCTCATGTAGCATATTGTGTAGTTCAGATTATAAAGAATGCTGTAAGACATTCAAAATATAACTTATTACATCTGTGAGGTAAAATGACTTCGTTTTTTCTGTTGTTTCCAAATGGATAAATTATCTGATACAAATAAATCACTTTCCAAAATCTATAGTAATTATTAAATAATTTGATTTAACTTACTAGTAAGCAAGGTAAAGTAGGACTTAACTTACCAGTAAACAAGGTAAAGTAGGACTTAACTCACCAGTAAGCAAGGTAAAGTAGGCGTAGGTACAGTAAAACTTTGTTAAATTCTAAGAACTCTAAAATTTAATATTGAAATTAGTTGGATGACATGTTCGACACGAATTTCCTCGTAATTTAATGAGAACAATTTAAGTTATCTTTAAATTCGATAACCAACAGGTACATTCCAGAAAATTATCTCTTGAACATCATTTTATGTTCTGTTCCGTTAAACTTTTTGACTTATTTGATGTTTCTTTCGTTCTTGATACGCTGTGGGTTATTTTATTTAAAGGTTGGCAAAGTTACAAATGAGGAAATTTTTTATCAGCACAAGCTAAACGATCGGTGCATTCGCCTTACAAATTACGAATGAAACGCATTCAGCAATGCCACATCAATGCAACAAAGCTGTAAAATGAAGGTATAAGTTCAGATTATGCAACATAAAACATAAAAACATATCCAGCACGTGTGTGATTGTGTAAAACGATATGTTGGATAATGTTGTAGTCATTTAATTAATAAACACTTGAAAATCAAGAAATGTTTAAAATTATTGATTAAAAATAAGTCAACATTTTGCTCAAACAAGGTAAACCGAGGACCAAATATTGGGACCAGGGCTGACAATTTTGTATACCTAGTTTAGAAATTTTAATAAAATAAACCAATACTAGGCTAATACCACAGTTGTTGGATGAAAGTTAATGGTTTTTGTTAATAACATTAAGTTAGACTGTCGTTTAGTTAAAGATCTTGTTTTAAAACCATAAGGCTTAGTGAAGTTAACAGATTTCGTTTTCAAACAATTAGGCTTAGCGACGTCAGCAGATCTCGTTTCAAAGGCTTAGTGAAGTTAACAGATCAAGTTTTAAAACCATTTAG